>NC_088343.1:34557500-34775000 GCF_036884655.1 Musa acuminata AAA Group | reverse complement strand
CCAACCTGTGTACGATCGACCCACGTACAGTAATATAAAGACCTCTAGCCAGCATCTGGCAGAGGAAGAAAAAAAAAAAATCAATTGATCACTCGACTGACTTATTCATCGGAGGGGCCTTGTCGGGTGATCCCGACAAGGGCCATTCTTGCAAGAAAATGCGGCCACCTCACGAAGGCGAGTTGCCAACCACTTGGGAATCACCATCCAATGCACGAAGGAGAGCAGTCAATCAGTCCGGATCCCGACCAACGCCAACCAACACTCCTTCTCGAGGGTGCAACCAGCTCACGAAGACGAGCAGCCAACCACCCCGGAGAAGGAGAGACGCAGCTCGGCATACACGACGCCCGAATCGGCACACCAAGGAACATTGATCAACACCTCGTCACGAGGGCCCGGGCGACCTTGGCATCCAGCTCAACTAACAGAAGACTCCCGACATCGACCCGTGGACCAGGCCATGCTGACTCATAAGCCACGGCACATTTGTTCGCTAATATTTTGGCGCTAGAAGGAGGACCATGTCGCAGGAGCATCCCACGAGAGCTCTCCCAGAGGGAGAACTAGCAGTCGGTCACCCTTCTGTCAGGCCCAAAGATCAGCCTCTCCCCATTCTTCGAGATGGGGTGATCCCGGCCTCGATACTAGATCGCTACTGGCACTCGTTCAACGACCTAGGGTTATCACCTCCCGAGCTTATCATGGGACCCTCGGCCGTGTCGCCCGAGAGGTTCCTCAGCTTGACCAAGCAAGTAAAAGCGATGGCAGGGATGATGCAGATGCTCGTCCCGCTCATTCCCCAGATCGTGCAGCTAGCAGCTCCCTCAATTGACCCGACCTAGCAAAGGCCGAGTAGGGAGCAGGTCGGGATGGGAGAAGCCCGAGACCAAACGACGGACCCGAGAGGTCCGCCCGAGCAGAGCATACCCGCACCCTGCCGAGTCACATTACCCCACTTTGAGCCTGACACCGTATCATTCGACTTGGCGGACGACTCGCTTAGGGCCCAATTGTCCCGGGTCAACCAACGTCTGGACGCATTCCAGCATGAGTTTCGAAAATCGCGGGGCGAGTCCAGCGAAGGCGGCTCGGGCAGGTCCCCTTTCACTCAGGAAGTATAGGACAAATCAGTACCTCTCAACTTCAAGCTACTGGCATTGGAGACATATGACGGTGGCTCCGATCCCATGGAGCACGTCTCTGCATTCCGGGCTCAGATGGCCCTCTATGGCACCTCCGATGCATTGATGTGCTGGGTATTTCCAACCACTCTAAGAGGACTGGCACAAGCATGGTTCAGCTTGCTACGCCAATCTTCGGTCTCATCCTTCGACCAACTCACCAGGGAGTTTGAGCAGAACTTCCTCACCAGCGTGCGAACTAGGCGTTCCATGGCCACCCTGCTCATGCTATCCTAGCACGAAGACAAGTCGCTCTCTCAATTCGTGGCACACTTTGCCACTGAGATCCGGGGATTCTCGGACACTCACCTCTCTCTTATCATGCTGCAGGCGTTTCTGATTAGCTTGAAGCCTTTAAGATTCTTCTGGTCATTGATCGAGAAGCTGCCAGTAACCATTCCCGAGATGCTCCAGCGTGCCAACCGGTACATCGCCGCCGAAGCTTTGGTGGCGGAAAAGCGAATGAACAGTAAGAGGCCAAGGGCGGAACAATCCCGGGGAACGACTTCTGTAGCCTCGGTGCAACCTCGCCAGAGGCACGACTGACAAGAGCTACTACTCCCGAGGCCTCTGCCTCTCCCCCTGAGCACATTCCACCAGGACTACGGCCACGGCATGGAAGATTGTCATGACCTCCAGAATCAAAGCAAGGACTTCATCCGAAAAGGTCACCTCATGTGCTATCTCGAGGAACCCCGAGAAGCAATTTCACGTCCTAGGGGACCCATCGAAAGATGCCTCATCATCCAAAATCTCCCACCGAAAAGCCACTCGCGACAAGAGGTCCACAGGCTCTCCAGATCGGTTCCCAACCTACGGCCCGCTGGCCCAGCTCTTGCCCGAGCCTCTCCAGATTGATTCCAGACCTACGGCTCGTCGGCCCAACTCTTGCCCGAGCCTCTCCAGATCG
The DNA here is from genome assembly GCF_036884655.1 of Musa acuminata AAA Group. NCBI lineage: Eukaryota > Viridiplantae > Streptophyta > Magnoliopsida > Zingiberales > Musaceae > Musa > Musa acuminata. The sequence continues at coordinate 34,772,906 of NC_088343.1, read as the reverse complement.
GTTCCCGACCTATGGCCTGCCAGCCCAACTCTTGACCGAACCTCTCCAAATCGGTTCCTGACCTATGCCCCGCCGGCCTAGCTCTTGCCCGAGCCTCTCCAGATTGGTTCTCGACCTGCAACCCGCCAGCCCAACTCTTGCCCAAGTCTCTCCAGATCGGTTCCTGATCTACGCCTCGCAGGCCCAGCTCTTGCCTGAGCCTCTCCAGATCGTTTCTTGACCTACGCCTCGCTGGCCCCCAAGTTAGATCCTACCTGGGTCGCTTCAGATTGCTCCCGACTGACGACCCGCCAGATTCAATTTGGAGCCAAGTCCACAAACTTGGTCCCCAGACTCAATTCGGAGCCGAGCTCACAACTCGGTCCCCAGACTCAATTCATAACCGAGCTCACAACTCGGTCCCCAAACTCAATTCGGAGCCGAGCTCACAAACTCGGTCCCCAAACTCAATTCAGAGACGAGCTCACAACTCGGTCCCTAGACTCAATTCGGATATGAGCTCACAACTCAGTCCCTAGACTCAATTTGGAGCCAAGCTCACAAATTTGGTCCCTAGACTCAATTCGGAGCTGAGCTCACAAATTCGGTCCCTAGACTCAATTCGGAAGCTGAGCTCACAACTTGGTCCCTAGACTCAATTCGGAGCCAAGCTCACATCTCGGTTCCCAAACTCGATTCGGAGCCGAGCTCACAAACTCAGTCCCTAGACTTAATTCAGAGCCGAGCTCACAACTTAGTCCCCAGACTCAATTCGGAGCCGAGTTTACAAACTCGGTCCCTAGACTCAATTCGGAGCTGAGCTCGCAACTCGGCCCCCAGACTCAATTCAGAGTTGAGCTCACAAACTTGGTCCCCAGAATCAATTTGGAGCCGAGCTCACAACTCGGTCCCCAGATTCAATTCGGAGCCAAGCTCACAAACTCATTCTCTAGACTCAATTCGAAGCCAAGCTCATAAACTCGGTCCCTAGACTCAATTCGGAGCCGAGCTCGCAACTCAGTCCCTAGACTCAATTCAGAGCCGAGCTCACAAATTCGGTCCCCAGACTCAATTCGGAGCCGTCGGTCCCCAGACTCAATTCGGAGCCGAGCTCATAACTCGGTCCCCAGACTCAATTCGGAGCCGAGCTCATAAACTTGGTCCCCAGACTAAATTCGGAGCCGAGCTCACAACTCGGTCCCCAACTCAATACAAAGCCGAGCTCACAAACTCGGTCCCCAAACTCGATTCGGTACTGAACTTATTCAGTCCCTAGGACCGATTTAGAGCCGAATCTTTCCACTCAGCCAATCTAATGCCTAAGCTGCACCTCGGCTAATCCAACGCCCGAGTCGCATCTCGACCGAATCCAACATCCGAGCCACACATATCGACCATCCAACACCCGAGCTATGCATCTCGGCAAATCTAACGCCCAAGTTGCATCTCGACCAAATCCAGCGTCTGAGCCATGCCTCAGCGCACCTCGGCCAATCTAATGCCTGAGCCACGCCTCAGCACATCTCGAACAACCTAATGCCCGAGTCATACCTCGCGGCCGATCCGATGCCCAAGCCGCATCTCAAACAACCTAATGCCCAAGTCATACCTCACGGTCGATCCGATGCTCGAACCGCATCTTGAACAACCAAACGCCCGAGTCACACCTCGCGGCGGACTAGATGCCCCTCCCCATCCGACGCCTGATTCGCTCCATGTCGATCCACGACTCGTAGCTCTAATTGGGTTACCTCGGTCTGCTCGTTGACTCACAAAATTGAGGTCCGTAACTCCGACCCGCGCCAAACCGGTTATCCAACCGACCAAGCACGACAGGCTCTGACAGCCCAATTCACAGAATCAATCCTGCCCGAGGCAAAGGGCGTTGCCCCTCAAATCGCCCCCTAGACGAGGCAATTCTGTTTCCCCTCCTAAGCGATCAATATCCCTCCAAATCAGGCAAGACTCATGGCCCATTAAGGCCCCCGTGACACGCCTTAATGGGGGCGAGGGGGAAGAAGTAATATAGCATATTTTGACCCCCAAGACACGCTAGGTCAGAATCCATACTAAGGCACTGCTCGGCCTTGGGAACCCCGAGACGATGCTACCCCCAAGACATGGCAAGTCAGAATCCGTACTACGGCACTGCTCGGCATGTCCACTATACCAACCTGCGTACGACCGACCCACGTACAGTGATATAAAGACCTCTAGCCAGCATCTGGCAGAGGGAGGCAAAAACAAATTAATTGATCACTCGACTGACTTGCTCGTCGGAGGGGCCTCATCCGGTGATCCCGACGAGGGCCATTCTTGCAGGAAAACGTGGCCACCTCACGAAGGCGAGCTGCCAACCACTCGGGAATTGCCATCCAGTGCACGAAGGAGAGCAGCCAATCGGTCCAAATCCCGACCAATGCCAATCAGCACTCCTTCCCGAGGGCACGACCACCTCACGAAGACGAGCTGCCAACCACCCCGGAGAAGGAGAGATGCAGCTCGGCATACATGGTGCCCGAATTGGTACACCAAGGAATGCTAATCAACACCTGATCGCGAGGGCCCGGTCGACCTTAGCATCCAGTTCAGCTGATAGAAGACTCCCGACATCGACCCGTGGACCAGGCCGTGCTGACTCACCAACTGATACAACATATTTTGGCCCCCAAGACATGCTAGGTCAGAATCTGTACTAAGGCACTTCTCGGCTTCGGGAACCCTGAGACGACGCCGCCCCCAAGACACGCCAAGTCAGAATCCATAATAAGGCACTGATCGACCTCGAGATCCCCAAGACGACGTCGCCCCCAAGACACGCTAAGTTAGAATCCATGCTAAGGCACTGCTTGGCACATCCACCACACCAACCTGCGTACGACTGACCCACGTACAGTAATATAAAGACCTCTAGCCAGCATCTGGCGGAGGGGGAGAAAAATCAATAGATCACTCCACTGACTTTCTCGTTGGAGGGGCCTTATTGGGTGATCCCGATGGGGGCCATTTTTGTAGGAAAATGTGGCCACCTCACGAAGACGAGTTGCCAACCACCTGGGAATCGTCACCCAATGCACGAAGGAGAGCAACCAATCAGTTCGGATCCCGACCAATGCCAACCAGCACTCCTTCCCGAGGGCGCAGCCACCTCATGAAGATGAGCTGCCAAACACCGCGGAGAAGGAGAGATGTAGCTCGGCATACACGGCGCCCGGATCAACATACCAAGGAATGCTAATCAACACCCTGTTGCAAGGGCCCGGTTGACCTCGGCACCCAGCTTAACCGATAGAAGACTCCCGACATCGAGCCATGGACTAGGCCATGCTAACTCATTAGCCACAGCACATTTGTTCACTAACATTTTGGCGCTAAAAGGAGGGCCATGTCATAGGAGCATCCCGCGGGAGCTCTCCTCGAGGGAGAACTACCGACCGGTCACCCTTCTATCGGGTCCAAAGATTAGCCCCTACTCATCCTTCGAGATGGGGGGATCCTGGCCTCGACGCCAAATCGTTACTGGCGCTCATTCAACGACCCGGGTTTACCACCTCCCGGACTTACCATGGGATCATCGGCCATATCGCCCGAGGCGTTCCTCAGCCTGACCAAGCAACTACAAGCGATGGCAGGGATGATGCAGATGCTCGTCCCACTCATTCCCTAGATCATGCAGCTAGCAGCTCCTTCGACCGACCTGATCCGACAAGGGTCAAGCGGGGAGCAAGTCAGGACCGGAGAAGCTCGAGAGCAAACAATGGACCCGAGAGGTCCTCCCGAGCAAAGCATGCCTGCACCCTGTCAAATCACACCGCCCTGCTCCAAGCGTCTCCAAATCAGTTCCCGACCTGCGGCTCGCCTGCCCAGCTCTTGCTAGACCTGCGATCCATAGGCCTAGCTCTTGCCAGAGACTCTCCAGATCGGTTCCTGACCTATGGCTTGCCAGCCCAGCTCTTGCCCGAGCCTCTCCAGATCGATTCCTGACCTACGACTCGATGACCCAACTCTTGCCCGAGCCTCTCCAAATCGGTTCCCGACCTGGGGCCCGTTGGCCTAGCTCTTGCCCGAGCCTTGCCAGATCGTTTCCTGACCTATGCCTCGCTGGCCCAACTTCCTGCCCGGGTCACTCCAGGTCGCTCCTAACTGGCGACTCCCCAGACTCAATTCAGAGCCGAGCTCACAACTCGGTCCCCAGATTCAATTCAGAACTGAGCTCACAACTCGGTCACCAGACTCAATTCGGAGCTGTGCTCACAACTCGGTCCTCAAATTCAATTCGGAGCCGAGCTCACAACTCGGTCCCCAGACTCAATTCGGAGCCATGCTCACAATTCGGTCCTCAGATTCAATTCGGAGCCGAGCTCATAACTCGGTCCCTAGACTCAATTCAGAGCCAAACTCATAACTCGGTCCCTAGATTCAATTCGGAGCCGAGCTCACAACTCAGTCCCCAGACTAAATTTTGAGCATAGCTCATAACTCGGTCCCCTGGCTCAATTCGGAGCTGAGCTCATTGTTGGGAAATCATAGGGGGGGCGACATCATATGCGCAGCGGAAGAACAAGAAAACAAAAATCCCCGATTCCCAAAAAGATGTTCATCGTCGTGCGAAGATTGGTGCGCAAAATCCGCAAAAACACAAAACTGCGTATAGTGATTGTGTTACCTAGGGAGATCGTATATCCCTGTTTCCTTGCAGATCCTTAGGAGAGGGTGAAGGAGGTCAAGCGTCCTCCTCTCTAGCGGTGATCCACACAGCAGGGTTGCGACGACGCTCCTCAAAACTCCAGGCCTACTCTGAGGTGGAGAGGGAGAGGAGAATAGGAAGGGCAAGCAAAGACTCTAGCCTATGAGGCTGTGAATCCCTCCTATTTATAGAGATCCCGTGTCAAAACCCTAATGGGTCCTTTCCCTAGTGGGTATTGGATCTGCATCCAATAAGACAAGGGCTCCGTCGGATATCTCATATCCGAACCTCTACTCATCGCAATGCCTACCATATGTGTGTGACCCTCTAGGCCCAATATCGAGCTGGCCGTGAGTCATACCTGTCAGAACTCCTTCTAACTAAGTGAATTATTATCTCTGTAATAATTCACCCGACTCATCGATTACGGAAGTACTAGGCCACTACGCCGTAGTCCCCAGACGATACAGGGGAATCCAATCCATTGGACCTGTCTGTCCTCAGTTACCATGTACCTATAGTCCCTCATCCATCTAATATCCCAGAGACCGTATATCGAGCATGGTGCTGTCAGACCCATACGGTTTCTTCTCGAGTCTCGCTCTAATCGGATTCTCCCGGAGAACTCTTTCTCTCTCAACCCGAATGACCCTGGCCAGGGATTTGTCTGAGCAAGAACACATGGGATATTCCTCTCATGATACCGAGAGTGGATGATCCTCTATCGACACTCAATAGCCCTCGTAAGGTCGACTACCACTCCCAATGACCAGCTGTACTAGATCTGGGAACAGCCAAACCTATAAGTCTGGTATCAAAGAGTGGAGCACTCATACAGGACATCCTTGGTGTCTCAAGTCTAAGAACCAGATACACCACTAGGACTACAGAATCGTTGTCTGACAATAAGGCATCATCAACCATCCAGCATTCCGTAAGCGGATCAATCAGTGAACTCATTCTCCAATGAGCACCTGTACTGTATCCCTAGTGTCCCTACACGAGCAGCTATGAGACCAGCTGCATCCATCATATGGACGGGTATACAGCACACCAGTCTATCCGGTTATCACGATGTCCCTCTCGAGTAACCTATGACCGGGATTATTTAGGATATGTGTTTAAAGGTGAATCGATCTCATTATCGTGATCTCATCACGATCCGATTCCCATTGCACAAATCCAAGGACATCACAATATATATGCATTTATGCAATAGTTATAAAGTGATATACGCCAAAATATAATAAGCAAAAAGATTCTGTATCAAGTCACACGTGCCATCACTCACGTGATTGGCTTGCTGGGCACTTATGACTAGCAATCTCTCACTTGACCTAAAGCCAATCACCTATGTGTCTGATCCCCATCAGACCCCTGTGACGCTCAAAGACAATCTGAGACAATGGCTTTGTTAGTGGATCTGCAATGTTATCTTCGGATGGAACTCTTTCCACTACTACATCTCCTCGGGTCACGATCTCTCTGATAAGGTGGAACCTCCTCAGAACATGCTTAGATTTCTGATGAGACCTAGGTTCCTTCGCTTGAGCAATTGCCCCATTGTTGTCGCAATATAGGGAAATCGGCTCCTCACTATCCGGCACGACTCCCAAATCTGTGATGAACTTCTTCAACCAGACTCCCTCCTTTGCTGCATCTGATGCAGCAATGTACTTCGCCTCTGTGGTCGAGTCAGCAGTGGTATCTTGCTTGGAACTCTTCCAGCACACTGCTCCTCCATTCAAGGTGTACACATACCCTGAATTCGACTTGCTATCATCGACATCAGACTGAAAACTTGAGTCAGTGTAGCCTTCAACCTTAAGGCTATTACCTCCATATACTAGTAAAAGATCCTTAGTCCTTCTCAAGTACTTAAGGATACACTTTACTGCTTTCCAGTGCTCCAAGCCTGGATCCGCCTGATACCTGCTCGTGACACTCAGAGCATGCGCTATATCAGGCCTAGTACATAGCATGGCATACATGATAGACCCTATTGCTGAGGCATAAGGTATCATATCCATGTTCGCCCTTTCTTCTGGAGTCTTTGGGGACATACTCGTAGAAAGCGATATCCCATGTCTCATCGGTATGAGACCTCTTTTGGAATTTTCCATGCCAAACCTTTTGACAATAGTTTCTATGTACCTGGACTGGGACAAGCCAAGCATCCTTTTGGATCTATCTCTATAGATTCTAATCCCCAAGATATAAGATGCTTCTCCTAAGTCCTTCATGGAGAAGTGTCTAGATAACCAAGCCTTTATTGTGGATAGCATTCCTATGTCATTCCCAATGATGAGGATGTCATCCACATATAACACCAAAAAGCTAATAGCGCTCCCACTTACCTTTCTGTATACACAAAGCTCATCTTCGTTCTTAACGAAGTCATAAGATCTGATTGCCTCATCAAATCTTATGTTCCAACTTCGGGAAACTTGCTTTAGTCCATAAATGGATCTAAGCAACCTACACACCTTATCTGGGCAGTTCTTGGACACGAATCCCTCAGGTTGCATCATATACACCTCCTCCTCCAAGTTCCCGTTGAGGAATGCGGTTTTCACATCCATCTGCCAGATCTCATAATCATAGTGTGCTGCAATAGCCAATAGAATTCTGATGGATTTTAGCATTGCTACGGGTGAGAAAGTTTCGTCGTAGTCAACACCTTGCCTTTGACGATACCCCTTAGCCACTAGCCTTGCTTTATAGGTCTCTACCTTTCCATCTACTCCGATCTTTTTCTTAAAGATCCACTTGCAACCGATGGGTACAATACCTTCGGGTGCATCAACTAGGTTCCAAACCTTATTGGAGTACATAGAATCCATCTCAGAATTCATGGCTTCTTTCCACTTCCCGGAGTCTATACTCATAATAGCCTCCTCGTAGGTCTGAGGATCAATATCCTCTACATCCTCTGCTCTAATATGTCCCACATATCTCTCAGGAGGATGAGATACTCTATCAGACCTGCGTAAAGTTGAAACTTGTGTATTAGATACCTGAACAGACTCGGGCTGTAGAGTGGTGCTTGAGCTTGGTTCTCCAACCTCGCTCAATTCTATCATTCTCCCACTGTCTCCGTCAAGAATGTGTTCCTTCTCAAGGAACAATGCTCTCTTAGCTACAAAGACCTTTTGGTCCTCGAGATGATAGAAGTAATACCCACAAGTTTCCTTGGGGTATCCCACAAATTTACATCGCCCTGTCCTTGATTCTAACTTATCGGGGTTGTGTCTTTTAACATGGGCAGAGCAGCCCCAAATCTTAACTACTTTAAGATCAGGCTTCTTCCCTTTCCATATCTCATATGGTGTAGACACCACCGACTTAGTTGGAACTCTGTTCAGAAGGTAAGCTGCGGTTTCTAGGGCATATCCCCAGAATGAGATGGGTAGGTCAGCGAAACTCATCATGGACCGTACCATATCTAATAATGTACGATTTCTCCTTTCAGAGACACCATTGAGCTGAGGTGTATAAGGAGGTGTCCATTGGGATAATATCCCATGGTCCTTGAGGAAGTGAGTAAACTCTGTACTTAAGTACTCACCTCCTCGATCTGATCGAAGAGTTTTGATACTCTTTCCAGTCTGGTTCTCCACCTCATTCTTATACTCTCTGAATTTCTCAAAGGCCTCGGACTTGTACTTCATTAAGTACACATATCCATACCTTGAGAAATCATCAGTAAATGTAATGAAGTAGGAGTAACCTCCAATGGCATGGGTCCACATACATCACTATGTATGAGTTCCAACAACTCAGTGGCTCTCTCTCCAGTTCCACTAAATGGAGAGTTGGTCAGTTTTCCACGAATGCAAGGCTCACAAGTTGCATATGACACATAGTCGAATGGATCTAGATATCCATCATTTAGCAACTTTTGAATCCTTCTTTCATGGATGTGACCTAGTCTACAATGCCACAGGTATGCACTGTTCAACTCATCTCGTTTCCTCTTAGACACATTTACATTCATGATATGTGGAGTAGTGTCTAACATAAATAAACCATTATGCAATGTTCCTTTCGTGATGATCTTATCATCTAATAATATTGAACAACCATTGTTCTCAAAAACAAATTTATATCCACTAACTGTTAAACATGAAATGGAGATAATGTTTTTGATAATAGAAGGAACAAAATAACATGCATCTAATGCAATAAAAGCTCCACTAGGCAGATGTAGGGCGACCTCGCCAACAGCTAATACAGCAACTTTTGCTCCATTACCCATCTTGAGGTCCATCTCGCCTCTCTCTAGTCTCCTAGGCCTTGCCAGAACCTGCAACGAATTGCATATATGATAAGCACTACCGGTATCTAATACCCATGTGTTATCATAAGAGTCTGACAAATGGAGACTGATCATGAATGTACCTGAAGCTTCATCAAGCTTTTGTTTCGCCCTTTCTGCAAGGTACTCTTTGCAGTTTCTCTTCCAGTGCCCATCTTTACCACAGTGGAAGCACTGGCCTTTGTCCTTTGTTGGGTCTTTCTTAGCAACCTTTGCTTTACCTTGTTTGCCCTTGCCCTTTCCCTTCTTAAGGGACCTTTCTGCTTTCCTTTTCTTTCTGGTCTCACCAGTGTAGAGAACTGGCTTCTCTTTCTTAATAGTACTCTCTGCCTCCCTCAACATATTGAGGAGCTCTGGGAGAGTCACCTCAAGCTTGTTCATATTAAAGTTCATTATGAACTGTGAAAAGGAATCTGGTAGGGACTGAAGCACAATGTCCACACACAAGTTATCCTCTAGGACCATTCCTAGACCTGTGAGTTTCTCTATCCACTCAATCATCTTTAGGACATGGTTCTGAACCGGTGTCCCCTCAGTCATCCTAGCACGGAAAAGGCTCTTGGATATCTCATATCGTTGAGTCCTTCCCTGTTCCTCAAACAATTTACGGACATGTAGGAGAATGGATTTGGCATCCATCTTTTCATGTTGTCTCTGTAACTCTGGAGTCATAGAGCCCAACATATAGCACTGAGCAAGAGTGGAGTCATCAATGTACTTCACGTAGCGAGCGATCTCATCCTCGCTTGCCCCTTCTTCGGGCGTAGGCATCACTGTATCAACGACGTACACGATTTTCTCCGCTGTGAGAACAATTCTCAAGTTACGGAGCCAATCCGTATAATTTGGACCAGTGAAGCGGTTGACATCAAGTATGCCACGTAAGGGATTTGAAAGCGACATTTTCTGAAAATAAAGATGTAGCAAAAATGAATAACATGCAGATTTTGCAAGAAATAAACTATCAAGATATGGACTTCTATCTTAATATGCTCCCACTATTTTACTAACGAGTCACGCGACACCCTCAGCACGTGAAACGGAAGTCTCCGGCAGACTTCTAGTGGGGATCAGGATCCAATCAGCGTCTTAGTGTAACCTCGAGGGACTCGACCAATCACACTAAGCCTAAAAGGTAGACAACTCTTGCTGATCACAACTCCTTGTGATTCCCGTCCTGTTCGGCCTCCGAATCACCATGGCCTCGAGGGACTCGACCAACCATGATGCTCGGTTAAGTCAACACCTTCGTTACAAGATGAGTCTGATTTGATGATATACCCTCGAGGGACTCGACCAAGCATATCATGCCCTCAGGTCACCGGTGACATCTCTATGTCGTAAGCAAGATAGCGAATCGCGATATAGGTGAGTCTCGAGGGACTCGACCAACTCAACCTACACCGGGATTCGGTTCCTACTCATAACGATGGAAGGCCACGTGGGTCAATCTAATTGCCTCACGTTTACCGACTTAATATTATCGAGAGATGTTTCTATGATTTGGTCTCCTAATATGACATGTCACACATATATATATTTAATATATATCTACATCGCATGCAAATATATATACATATCTAGTATGTGTATAAGCAATCACACCAGATGATCATGGACCACAACCTAATATGATTAGGCCCGAGCCAGTAGGCCTAATCACTCACATCAAGATCTATGTGTGCAACGGTGCATCTCCATGCCTTGTGATCGTCCATCTCGTCCTCGTCGGTTCCGTCGACATCTTGATGCATCTCCATGCATCACGATCGTCCGTCTCGTGGGTCCCGCTATGGCTTCCACGCTCCCGCTGCGCCTCCTCATGTGATTACAACTTAATCATAGGCACGCAGGCCCGACAATAAACGAGAAATATAATGGAGGTTCGCAGACCTCAATAATAATAATCACAAGTACACACATCACACGGTCCATGATCATCCGTCCACTCATCATACATCACATGTATAAATAATCATCATCATGTAGGACTACTAGATAATAATAAAAATAATAATCAACTAAACCTTTTAATTAATTAATATTTTCTGAAATCAGGGATATATAGGGAATTTCTCAATTCCTAAGGGTATTTTCGTAATTTGGATAAAAGATAGAAACTGGAATTTCTCAAATTCACAGGGGCAAAACTGTCTTTTTGCCCAAAACCCTAATTCCCTCTGCTGCTGTCGTCGCCGCCACCCTGCCGGCGGCGCCTGTGCGGCGGGGCGAGGGCCCGCTGGCGGCGACGCCGCTGCGGGTGGGCGCCCCCTTCGGGCGCCGCTGCCTCCGTAGGCGGTGCTGTCCTGCCAGGCGGCCGCCCCTGTGGGGGGGGTTTCGCCCGCGGGAGTAGCGGCGGCAGGCGTCGCTGCAGGTGGGCTCCCCCTTCGGGCGTCGCTGCCTCCGCAGGCGGTGCTGTCCCGCCGGGCGACCGCCCCTGTGGGGGGGGTTTCGCCCGCGGGAGCAGCGGCGGCAGGCGTCGCTTCCTTTCGGTGGCAGGCGCCGCTGCCCTACGGCGCCTCTGCCCGTGGGTTGCCAGCCCCGCCGGCAGCAAACCTGCTGCAAGCAGACCGCTGGCCGGCTGCTGCAGGCACTGCGCCGGCGTTGTGCTGCCTGGCTGCGGCTGCGGCTGCAGGTGGCTGCAGGCATGCAGATCGAGGGCAGCAACTATTGCTGCCCTTCCTCGCTTTTGCGTCAACGATTTTGACGTCAATATTCTTCCTAAACACAACACACGCAGTTCAAAACCAATCATTCGCACGAACAACCTGGCTCTGATACCACTGTTGGGAAATCATAGGGGGGGCGACATCATATGCGCAGCGGAAGAACAAGAAAACAAAAATCCCCGATTCCCAAAAAGATGTTCATCGTCGTGCGAAGATTGGTGCGCAAAATCCGCAAAAACACAAAACTGCGTATAGTGATTGTGTTACCTAGGGAGATCGTATATCCCTGTTTCCTTGCAGATCCTTAGGAGAGGGTGAAGGAGGTCAAGCGTCCTCCTCTCTAGCGGTGATCCACACAGCAGGGTTGCGACGACGCTCCTCAAAACTCCAGGCCTACTCTGAGGTGGAGAGGGAGAGGAGAATAGGAAGGGCAAGCAAAGACTCTAGCCTATGAGGCTGTGAATCCCTCCTATTTATAGAGATCCCGTGTCAAAACCCTAATGGGTCCTTTCCCTAGTGGGTATTGGATCTGCATCCAATAAGACAAGGGCTCCGTCGGATATCTCATATCCGAACCTCTACTCATCGCAATGCCTACCATATGTGTGTGACCCTCTAGGCCCAATATCGAGCTGGCCGTGAGTCATACCTGTCAGAACTCCTTCTAACTAAGTGAATTATTATCTCTGTAATAATTCACCCGACTCATCGACTACGGAAGTACTAGGCCACTACGCCGTAGTCCCCAGACGATACAGGGGAATCCAATCCATTGGACCTGTCTGTCCTCAGTTACCATGTACCTATAGTCCCTCATCCATCTAATATCCCAGAGACCGTATATCGAGCATGGTGCTGTCAGACCCATACGGTTTCTTCTCGAGTCTCGCTCTAATCGGATTCTCCCGGAGAACTCTTTCTCTCTCAACCCGAATGACCCTGGCCAGGGATTTGTCTGAGCAAGAACACATGGGATATTCCTCTCATGATACCGAGAGTGGATGATCCTCTATCGACACTCAATAGCCCTCGTAAGGTCGACTACCACTCCCAATGACCAGCTGTACTAGATCTGGGAACAGCCAAACCTATAAGTCTGGTATCAAAGAGTGGAGCACTCATACAGGACATCCTTGGTGTCTCAAGTCTAAGAACCAGATACACCACTAGGACTACGGAATCGTTGTCTGACAATAAGGCATCATCAACCATCCAGCATTCCGTAAGCGGATCAATCAGTGAACTCATTCTCCAATGAGCACCTGTACTGTATCCCTAGTGTCCCTACACGAGCAGCTATGAGACCAGCTGCATCCATCATATGGACGGGTATACAGCACACCAGTCTATCCGGTTATCACGATGTCCCTCTCGAGTAACCTATGACCGGGATTATTTAGGATATGTGTTTAAAGGTGAATCGATCTCATTATCGTGATCTCATCACGATCCGATTCCCATTGCACAAATCCAAGGACATCACAATATATATGCATTTATGCAATAGTTATAAAGTGATATACGCCAAAATATAATAAGCAAAAAGATTCTGTATCAAGTCACACGTGCCATCACTCACGTGATTGGCTTGCTGGGCACTTATGACTAGCACTCATAACTCGGTCTCCAGACTCAATTCGGAGCCGAGCTCACAAACTTGGTCCCCAGATTCAATTCGGAGCTGAACTCACAAACTCAGTCCCCAGACTCAATTCGTAGCCGAGCTCACAACTCGATCCCTAGACTCAATTCGTAGCCAAGCTCGCAAACTCGGTCCCTAGATTCAATTCAGATGTGAGCTCACAAACTCGGTCCCCAGATTCAATTCGGACGAGGTTAAGAGCCGGCTGACGTTTCTCGTTCCGGCAAGACGAGTAACAAGTGGATGGGACTTCGACACCACTTGTTGTCCTTGTCAAACTCAAACAGGTTAGCTGACGTGGGACTGGCCGGCAAGTTGCTGTCGCACTGGCGAAGACTGACTTGCTCCCCCCACCCTCTCTGCAATTTTGCTCAGCCGACATGCAGTTATGCCGGAGAACCATTGATCCAAAATGGCATTACTGACCCTTCGCATGTGCGAAAAGACAACATCATATTGACATAGTGTTCCGATTACCTAGTTTGTCAACACTTGTTGTTACCATGTGAAAAGGGATGAGAGTACCGCATGGTTTTGTCGTCTCAAGGTGCTCCACCACCCGACAAGACGAGTAACAAGTGGATGGGACTTAGACGTTGAGTAACAAGTTGATGGGACTTGGACATCACTTGTCGTCCTTGTCAAACTCAAACAGGTTAGCTGACATAGGACTGGCCAGCGACTCGGCAGCGGCGAAGACTGACGTGCTCCCTCTCAAGCTAAGTGAGAACTATCCTCGGCTATGCTCACATGATTTTATCTTTTCTAAATTTTAAAAAATATTTTTTAAGAATAAAAAAGATAGGATAAATTTAGGAATCATTTCCATACTCCTTAATTAATTAATGTAGAACAAAATGATCTTATCATTATGGATAAAAAATAATATGATATTAACACACTATATTCTCGTGAGTCCATACATACATTATGTGAACGGAAGACAGTATAAAACTGATATATTATGTTCCTATTACCTAGTTTGTTTATACATGCTATTATTGTAGATAAAAGATAGCATGATATTGACATATTATGTTTTCGTTACCTAGTTTAACTATACATGTTGTCTATATATGTTGTGACTATAATAAACATAAAATTCATAATATATTATTTATTTTATAAAATAGATAATATCAAAATTTAAAATTAAATAATAATATATCTAAATATTATAATATGTATCTTTGGATTTTTTTTTAAATTACTAATCTATGAGCGTATCATCATCAGATCCGAGATCTGATACAAATCTATAAGGAGAACTAGACTTGTCTTTTTCTCTATTTTTATCTCTCACATAACTAAGGGGATATGAGAGAAGATTTGTAATCTTTCAATTATGTTACATATCAATACATCCTCATACCGTCATGTTGAGTCCTTAGGAGGTCTTATCTATTTATAGGTGAGAACAGAGAGTCTAAAATAAGTAATTAGGAGAGTCCCTATCAAGGTCATCTTCTAAAAATCCTATCATAATTGGATTTCATTTCTATTGGCTAATAATCGTCATCAGAATCTAATCATGTTCATAATATATCTTAACCTAATTAGATAAGATCACATAATATAATATTCTTTCAATTGACCCATTAATTAGTAAGATACAAAAGGGTTTAAAATTAAAAATAAATAAAATAAAATAAAATTTATTTAAAATAATTTTATCTAATTAGATTCTAAATTTTAAAAAATCATTTATACCATGCATATTTAAAAGAAATAGGCTAAAAGACTAATAAATATAATAATACTATATTAAGTTTGACTAGTAATATGAGTAATAATGGTTGTATATCATCAACGCCATACTTCTTTCTATGTATAACAACACTGTTAGCCTTTTTTAATATAGTCCAAAATAATCACTGTAATTTATTTTGTCAAGATAATTCCATTATCACAGTCAACCACAATATGTACATATGTAATTATGAATAGAATAGCATAAATAAATAACTTTTAAGTATGTTAGTAAGAATTTCGATTATAATATCTACTCAAACATATATCATTGTATCTTTTATGAGTTTCTCTTAAACCCAATTGTAAGAACATATTCTTTCAAACACTTTAGGCTGTAAGTCCTAATTGAATAGATTAACAATTAATATAGTGGAACTCCAGTTATTTAATTGATATTAATTATTTTTAAAATTTTTTTAACTATCAAGTACTTTATATCATAATTGATAGAGCTATAATAGTACTTACCATTTTCAAAGAAGAAAGCTATTGTGATATGTCACAAAGTATCTTTAGCGACTTGACAATTGAGTTTAATCACACAAAGTCCTTAGATAAAATTTTGTAGTTATAAAGCTTAGTTAGTAGCCTCAAAATATACCACAAAATCAACTTCTATCATTAATAATATATTTTTGTTTCCCATAAATTGCCACTCCAATGGATATAGATATAAACTATAAAGTGGACTGCCTATTATCGAGATAATTTTTACAAAATCATCATCTAAAAAATATCATCAATTCAAGTTGATCTAATTATATATATATGAGCATAAAATCCTTTGTCCCTTCTAAATATCTTATTATTTTCTTTCTAGTCATTTAGTATTTTTATTCCTAAGTAACTTTAGTATCTATTTAGTATTTCAACTACAAAACTAATATTTGACCTAGCATAGGCTTGAGCATATAATAGACTTTTAACTACATATACATAAATAATATTTTTTTATTTGATTCTTTATTAAGTTATTTTAAAAATAATTATTTTAGTTAAAACTTTACTTTTATTATTTGTTGAATAAAGCTATATGCTAAATCTCTCCAAGACTCGAACAGTATATCTTTTTTGAGATAGTTATATCTGCTTGAGATGCATCATTTATATCAATCATTTTAAAATTCATGATGAGAACTTACTTTGTTCAGTACAATAAACCAAGATCACCACTAGCAAATAAAATATTATCTATATATAAAATAAATATAATAAACTTATTCCCATTAATCTTTTGATATAAATATTGATCAATAATATTTTTCTTAAATCTAAAGGAGCTAATGATATTAAGAAACTTTAAATACCATAGCTTAGAAGCTTACTTAAGGTCATAAATAGATTTCTTAAATTTGCATACCAAAATTTCATATTTCTTCCATTTTCTCTATGGATCATTTAGGTTAACATATATAAATCTAGATCTCTAATCAGAAAACTTATTTTTATATCTGTAACCCAAAATCATGAGTCACTAATGTCATGACAATACTTAACGAATTCATTTAAAAAATAAAAAATATCTTATTATAGTCAATATATTCTTTACGAGTAAAACATTTGACCATAAGTTTGACTATTGTATCGTTCGATATTATCTTTTGAGTTATGTTTATGTAACAGACACTTTCATAGTTATTGGATAATTCGACGAGTTCTCAAACACTATTTTGGTTATTAATTTCAATTCTTTTTTTATTGCATGATATCACTTTACAAAATCACAACCTTTTGTGAAAACAATGAGGGGTCATTTTGATTTCTATATCATAATCTTATTCTTGTAGATATACCACATAATAATTAGAATTATAGGTGATAGGGCACATTATGGATCATCCTACGGGGACCTAACCCCCACCACATCAGCCCGAGCACAAGACCTTGGGAGGGATATAAAGCCATGATAGATGTGCCGCCAATAATCCGAGATGCAATGGTATCTCTATTAGGAAAGAGTCGGCACTAAAAGGGGGGGGGGTTGAATTAGTACAGTGGTAAATTACGTCGATTTCATAAAATCTTCGTACGTTAAAAATCAATCTTAGAAAGATGCTTAGATTAACTTGAAATCTCATTTGTATATGAAGTGAAAGAAGTAAGCAAGTAAGATAGTTTGCAGTTAAGGTAAATAGCGAAACAGAAAATGCAAACCAGATTTTATTGTGATTCGGTCATCGTGACCTACATCTACTCCATTGATTCCTCTTCTGTCGAGGCCACCATTATCCACTATTGATCTTCCTTTAATAGACAAAGATCAACCTCCTTCTTACACCCCTCTTCTACTTTTCATAGGTTTAGGAGATAATCTTTATAAGCACTCACTCCTCCTAAATAGAATTCTAAACTTATACTAGAGGAGGGGATCTCTCAAGTGATTGCAACATCGTTTTTCCACTTTTAAGCTCTCTATGCTTGTGTATTTTAACCAGGGATGAGAGGGGTTTTTATAGGCCTCAAGTTGATTCAAACTTAGAGCTCAAAAAGATCTCATCCCGGGTTTCCTAGGTACGGGCGGTACTACTGCCTGTGCTGGGCGGTACCACCGCTAGTGTCAATCTAACATTGGGCAGTACCACTACCCAGTCTGGGTAGTACCACCGCCTGGTACCCTGCCACTAGGTGGTACCACCACCCAGTCTGGCGGTACCATCGCCTAGTCTGGAAGTACTACCGCCTGAGAGGCTATGTCTGGGAGGTACCACCGCCTGTAGCCTCTCGAAGACTGTGTTTGGGTGGTACCATTGCCTAGACCGACGGTACCACTGCTTGACATAGTCTCGGAGATTGTGCCACGATGGTGCCACCACTTGGGTCACTATTTGAGCCTTTCATTGGGCCCAACACAGTCCTTACATGGGCCCAACTGGCCCCTAATTGGGTTGGCCTAATTCCAATCTCAATTATGTGCTAACTACGAAATCTTAGGCATACTAAGCAAAACAAGTCCGTAAGTCTAGTTTCTTCTGGCGAACTTCCGACAATCTCTCAGTAATGTTCCAACGGACATCCGGTAAGCACCCAAACTTTATGACGATCTTCTTGGCGAGTTCCGACAAATTTCTTTGGTAAGCTCCTGGACTTTTCGGTTGGTTCCGACAAAACTTCCGACGAACTGTCACGGACTTAGCTGGTTTTGCCTAAGTAGTGCGGCACCCTTGCATGTCTATCAGCAAAGGTCAGCCTCCCCGAAGCCTCCCATTGTCCCTTAGGACCAACAAAAGAGAGAATGGGTTAGAGAGAACGCCTCAATCGGGATCCACAAGCAAACATCTCCGAAAAATACTTCATAGACAATGCAAATTACAAACAGACTTTACAAGCTCTGAACAGTTGCACAACAAAGGGTAAAATGGTCCATTAAAGATCAAAAATCTCTCGCACATGTCCACATGACACAACTTTTATTTACAAGCCTAAAGAGGCCACCAACCCAACTAAAATGAGACTATTAAGCCTTCGACCGTCCCTCTACATGCTGTACAAGGCATGAATATACCAAAAGACACAGACATACATAAGCATTACATCAAACATCCTATTTAGAAGTTTGTCCGTGACATTCTCCCCCACTTATTCATTCAACGTCCTCGTTGAAGCCTTTGTCGACACTGTAACTCCTCGCCTTTACTGAGTCTTCAATCTTCTGCTCCAGCTACAATGCGTCTCTTGGCTCCTAGCTGCACTCCGCTGCTGTTTTTGAGTAGTCGAACCTTTGATCCACCATGCTGCTTCAACTCACCAATGACTCTGACTCTGGTGTGGGGTTGGCTGAGTTGTGTTGATCATTGTTGATTCCTGCGGATCCCCCAGATGAAGGAAAAGACCATCCTTACTGCACCAGTCTCTCAAATTCCTCATGCTGCTTGAACTGGGTGGATGCTTGTTGGAGCTTTAACGAGCATCGTCTCACAAACTTCTGAAGTTTTGGGTCCTTCCTCCACAAAATTTGCTCATTGACTCTTCTTTCGCCTAGTTGTCACATCCAAGTAGGTTCGCATCACTTTCGTTTTCGATTGGCATTTCGTTGGGAAATGAAGCGGACAATCTACTAATAGTAACACTGATCACTGTTGGTGAGGATTTGTCAACTATTGTCTTCCATTATCTTCGAAGGGTCTTTGAACATATACAGAGCTCCTCTGCTGGATAGATAAGAGAATTGGGGTACTCGGTTTCGCCCATTCTCTTAAGAGTTGAGAAGGTAAAGATTACTTGACTTCGCCCGCCTCCTCGAGGTTGTACTCCATGCATCGAGCTGGTTATTGGCCTTCGCCTGCTCTTTGCTCACACTTCTGAAGCACTTGAAGTGTTTGCACTCCTTGCGTTGAGTTAGCTACTGTGATTCACCTTCTCAATGCCATTGAACTTCTAGAATGCAGGAAGTTTTCACCCCAACTTGGAGTAGTTCTCTCATAGGTTTGGTCGCTTCTGGGATTGTATCGTCTTCTCAATCAACCCTATCGCCTACTCCCTTGAGTAGCGAAGGTATAGCACCACGTACTGCTTGCTTCGTTCCTTGGTTATGCACTCTTGCATGACCCGAAGTCCTTCACTTTCGGCTATCTTGATGAGAAACTCATTGACACCGGTCTTACGAAGTTCCTTGGCCTCTACCCTTCAGCCTTGTCTAGGTACTTGGAGATTGCCTTTGCATGCTCCACCTCCTCGGCCCCTTTCACGACCAAGCGCTCTCCCTCCATGAGAGCAAGGGATTAATGACTTTCACGGAAGTCCCGCCTCTACGGTACCATGGCGCTGCCATGCCCATGGCACTACTATCCGTCGCCTCGCATCTGTATCCCTTTTCTTCACAATCAGTAGATATGCCTCTGTGACACTCCTCCGAGTCCACCTCCATTCTAACTAATGCTTGATTTTGGGTAGCTAAGTCCCTCTGGACTCGTCGTCGCTTCTTTGCCCCTTTCGACCCCCTGCTTCAACACCTCTGTGTTCTCCAAGCAGTCTATTTGGTCGATGGAAAGACAGACTGCAACTCCCATGCATGGCCTCTACCATCATGTTGTAGAGTTTGCACCGATTCTGTTCTCCTTAGCTTCCTTGGCAGCAACGTTCGCTTACTCGGCCTTGTCCTCTGACTTGCCGGGCTCCCTTAAGCGAATATGAGCTCTGGAGTAGTCCAACTCTCCAGCTACTTCGATCATACCTCTGTATGATCAAGTCCCTCCCATGGGACTCACTGGTACTTGCATTCGAACTTTTTCCTTGGTGGAACACAGCCCCCATATGCTGATGACCAAGGCTTTCATCCGATGCAAAATTCGATGCACGCACGGAAGACTCGCCTCTGCGGTACCATGGCCTTCACTCCTTGAATCCATAGCCCTTCTTGCCGTCATGTTGTTCACCGAAGTGGAGCTTCCAGTAGCTCCCGATCATACCTCCGTATGATCTAGTCCCTCACGGGACTGTGTCATGTGTATCGCATTACCAGGAACTGTTCCACCACGATCTGCTGCACCATGTCGCCTCCCGGTGACATCTCCATTGCATTCTGATCCTTGTGGAATAAACTCAAATTGTGAACCCTCCATGTGTGGCCTCTGCCAATACATTGCAGGGTCTCTTCCACCTTCGATTTTGTTTGCTCCTTTGGCAATCAACCTTCATCCACCCACTCTTGGGTCACACCTAGATGAAGCACCGCTCTAGGACAGTCCGTCGCCTAGTAGCTCCCGAAGTCCCCCGACTTCGCTGCAATTAGTGCACCATTGTCTGGATCCTGAGCCTCTGCCCCTACCAGCACAATCTCCGCTGCGCACCGCTTCCTTCATGGCAACTTGAATGGCAACACTGTGGCATATTTTTCAAGAGTACCCACCTCTGAGTCCTCTTGCCCCATGCTAAGGCCTTCTGAACCCAATTTCGCCTCCGCAAATTGAGTCACCTTAGTTCCTCCATCAAATGCTTCTTCGAGATAAGGTGCATGTGCCCAAAAGCTCCCTTCGTCTTCGGCACCATGCAAGATGAGTCAGCTCCATCAGAATGAAGGACCCATGGAACAACATGATCCTACTCTTGCCTCTGCAAGAGTTCATGTCCTTGACCTCTGTCTAAGGAAAGCACTGTGCCTCCACTCCATGTTCCAACTTCTATGTTGGCTCCCTTCATGCGGCTTGGGTACTTTGCCAAGTTACACCCAAGTTGCTCCGCTCCTCGTTTTTGCATTGAGTCGATGGTGGCCCTCGCGCCCACCATTCCACGGGTCAGCCCTCCCTTGAGTCAGATCTCCATATCGACTCCAAGTGTGCCTTCATTTGAGTTGCTTTGGGTCGCTCCCCCACTTGATCTCGCAATGCATCCACCAATGCATTCTCTCGAGCGAGATCATGCGACGACTCCTCGCCGCTTGCTCGGTCCATTGAGCTTCGTGGAGTTGTTTGTTGAGGTACTCTTCCTCAACATGTGCGGTCCGTCGCACATGATTCTCCCTCTGGAGAGCCGAGACTTATCCCTCCTGGATAACTGTCCCATTGGAGCAACATCTCTCTTCGTTTCGGAGACCACCATCCCCTTGGACTACTCCGATCTGCTGAACAAACTGTGTATTGTTCTGCCTCCTGCAAACGCACTTGCTAGATTGCGACTCCACGTCAATACAGCCCCCGCTGCACCACTCAAGGCCTAGCAACATACTGAACTCATTGCACACTTCAGCCTCCTACGGACGTATCCTTCACATGCCGAAGAGAAAGTTTCAATGCTCCATGGCGCTGAGTTTCGGTCGCCTTGGGATGGCCGCGAACATTCCATCATCCGCATACAAGCCCATGCATGAGTACCGAATTCTTCAAGTTAGCAATTCCTCTCACCTCTGTGAGCTTTGCACAACTCTTTCAGTCGCTGAGCAACTCATTCCACCTTGCATGGTCTCATCCTTTACTAAGCGCCTCGCTTGCCTTGAGCACCATCAAGTATAGTTGTCAACGTTGAGCCATAGCTCAAACTCAACCATCCCAACCTTTGTGCGCTCCGCATTCTTCCAAGCTTGCCTGTTCTCGTGGTACCTCTTGCGCGAAGGGTTGGCCATTCCTCTGAATGCCAATGTCAGATGCCTGCTCCTCTGAGCGACTCCTTTTCCCTACATCTCCATGCCTATTTTCCCCTAAACGGTCGCGCGTGTGCTGACTGCCCAAGACGCAGCCCCGCTAGGTCCCCCACGTTTGCATGCTAAGTGTTTCTATGAGTGCTTGTCCCGCTCTAATACCATCTGTCATAGACTTAGCTGGTTTTGCCTAAGTCGTGCGGCACCCTTGCGTGTCCGTCCGCAAAGGTCAGCCTCCCGAAGCCTCTCATTGTCCCTTAGGACCAACAAAAGAGAGAACGGGTTAGAGAGAACGCCTCAATCGGGATCCACAAGCAAACATCTCCGAAAAACACTTCATAGACAATGTAAATTACAAACATACTTTATAAGCTCTGAATAGTTGCACAACAAAGGGTAAAATGGTCCATTACAGACTAAAAATCTCTTACACGTGTCCATATGACACAACCTTTATTTACAAGCCTAAAGAGGCCACCGACCCAACTAAAATGGGACTATAAAGCCTTCAGCCGTCCCTCTACATGCTATACAAGACATGAACATACCAAAAGACACGGACATACATAAGCATTACATCAAACATCCTGTTTAGAAGTTTGTCCGTGACAGAACGTCTAGACTTCCGACGAACTCTCGGACTCCTAATGAAATCGCGTTCTTGACTCCGGGACTTCATTTTGCTTTATGCCTTGCTATCATAGTTAATCCTGCACACGTAAAACACACTTCAATCTAAACAATTAATACTAAGCATGAATCATGTTGTTCGGCATGTCATTGGTCCATCGACGCTTCGTTCGATTCTTCGGCGCATCATCCTCTCTTACGGCTTGTTAGTGAACAAATATGCCATGGCTGGTGAGTTAGCACGACTTGGTTCACGGGTCGATGTCGGGAGTCTTCTGTCAGCTGAGCTGGATGTTGAGGTCAACCGGGCCCTTGCGACGGGGTGTTGATTAGCGTTCCTTGGTGCGCTGATCCGGGCGCCGTGTATGCTGAGCTGCGTCTCTCCTTCTTTAGGGTGGTTGGTAGCTCGTCTTTATGAGGTGGCCGTAACCTCGAGAAGGAGTGCTGGTTAGCATTGGTTGGGATCCGGACCGATTGGCTGCTCTCCTTCGTGCAATGGATGGCGATTCCCGGGTGGTTGGCAGCTCGTCTTCATGAGGTGGCCGCGTTTTCTTGCAAAAATGGCCCTCGTCGGGATCACCCGATGAGGCCCCCCCGATGAGCAAGTCAATGGAGTGATCAATTGATTTTTTCCTCCCTTCAACCAGATGCTAGCTAGAGGTCTTTATATTACTGTACGTGGGTCGGTCGTACGCAGGTTGGCGTGGTGGACGTGCCGAGCAATGCCTTAGTACGGATTCTAACCTGACATGTCTTGGGGGCCAAAATATGCTATATCACTCCGCCCCCCCCCCACCCCCACCCCTCCAAGGTGTCATGGGGTCCTTAAAGGGCCGGGCGACATGCTTGGGTTGGAGTGAGGCTGATCGCTCATGAGAGGGAGCTGGATTAACTCGTCGTGGGGCGATTTAGAGGGGTGGCGCCCCATGCTATGGGCAGGATCGACTTTGCTAATCGGGAGGTAGGGGCCTGTGTTGGAAAAATCTTTGGGGGCGACATCACATGCACAGCGGAAGAACAAGAAAACAAAATCCCCGATTCTCAAAAAGATGTTCGTCGTCGTGCAAAGATTGGTGCGCAAAATCCGCGAAACTGAAAAACTGCGTATAGAATAGATTGTGTTAACTAGGGAGATCCTATATCTCTATTTCCTTATAGATCCTTAGGAAAGGGTGAAGGAGGTCAAGCGTCCTCCTATCTAGCGGTGATCCACACTGCAGGGCTGTTGTTGAATCTCGGATTTTGATGATAACAATCAATTGATGGGTTAATTGATCTAATCCATATTATTGAGTTAAGTGTGTAGGATTAACTACGATAACCAGAAAACACAAAGCAAGAATACCTGAGTCAAGTTCGATGGACGTTTAAGAGTCCGAAGAATCGTCGGAGATGCTACCGGAACCAACCGAGAAGAAATCGGGAACCTGTCGAAATTTTCAGAAGTTTGCCAAAGAGGTCGTCGGAGGTTCACGGAGATCACCGAGAAGGCTCGGCTACTCGTTAAATTCATCACAAGTTCAGGAGCTTGCTGGGAGTCCGTCGGAAGAAGTTCGTCGGAAAGCTCGCCGGAACAAGACTCGAAGTTCGCGGTTGAAAACTTGCTTAGGATGTTTTTTTGTTATGTAGTTCACTTGTAATTAGGATTAGGATTAAGAGATAATCCTGTATCCTGGTTAGGGGCCAACTGAGCCCAAAATTAGAGTTGGTTTGGGCTAAATTTGAAGCCCAACCAGTGAACCGAAGGGTCTGGCGATGGCACCGCCAGACTGGGTGGTTGCACTGCCTAGCACCCGAGAGCCAGGCGGTGGCACCGCCCAACACCCAAGAGCTGGGCGGTGGCACCGTTTGGCTGGGCGGTGGCACCGCCCGTCCACTGTCAGTGTCTGACACTGACAGGCGGTGGCACCTCCAGCATCAGGAACCCAACGAGAATTCAAATTTGGAGCCCAAATTTGAATCCTCTTGAGGCCTATAAATACCCCTCAAATCTCAGCTGAGATCACAACTTTTTGAGAAGCAATTGATTGAGAGTAAAGTCTTAGAAGAGCCTTTTCTAGTCTTGTTTTCAATTTGCTAGTGTTCACCTCCTTCTTTCTTGCTGAAAATCTGTAAGAGAGTGAACCGATTGTAAAAGTTGTAAGAGGGGTATTTACCCTTCCCTTTCAAGAGATTTGCTAGTGGAAGGTGGGAGCCTCATCGAAGAGGGGCCTCGCAAGTGGATGTAGGTCATTTGACCGAACCACTGTAAAATCGGCGTAATCTCTGGTTTGCATTTACTTATTGTCATTTATATTACTGCAAACCATTTGCACTTTAATGCTATACTGCTTTGTCTCCGTCTTACTTATCCCTTCAAGTTAAAACGCAATCGAAATGGTTTTAAACAAAAACGTTACACTTATCGTACGAAGTTTCCTAAAATTGTTTAAATCGTGAAAAGTTTATCGCACTTTACCGTTGCACTAATTCACCCCCCCTCTTAGTGCCGCTCCGATCCTAACAGCTGCGACGATGCTCCTCAAAACTCTAAGCCTGCTCTGAGGTGGAGAGGGGAAGGAGAATAGGAGAGGCAAGCAAATGTTCTAGCCTATGAGGCTCTGAATCCCTCCTATTTATAGAGGTTCCCTGTCAAAACCTAATGGATCCTCGCCTAGTGGGTATTGGATCTGTTGAATCTCGTATTTTGATGATGAAACTATTTGATATATGTTTATGATTTAATCTGCGTTTTGAGTGACGCAGGATGCTTCGATCTGGATGAGACAATTAAAGCAGGAAAATCATGTTGTGCCGGAGGAACATGTCAGAAGATTGGACGTCAGGCCGGTGGATCGGTCGACGTATCGATAGAAGGCTTCGGGTCGTGGACTCGGGCATCGGGCCAAGAAGAGCGGGTATTGTGCCAAGGATATCGGAGTTGCGGAGTCAACAGGCCGATTGGGCAATAGGTTGCAGGAAAGGATGATGCGCCGAAGAATCGGACGAAGCGTCGAGGGACCAATGACATGCCGGACAACTTGGTTAATTTCTTAGGATTAATTGTCTCGATCGAAGTTTTTGTTTTGAGTGTGCAGGATTAACTACGATGAAAGTAAGACATGCAGCAGGAGTTACGCCGGAGTCATGACAATGATCACGTTGGGAGTTCGAGAGCTCGACGGAAGTTCGGACAGTCGTCGGAGGTTCTGCGGGAACAAATCCGAGAAGTCCAGAAGCTTGCCAAAGGAGCTCGTCGGAACTTGCCAAGTGGATCGTCGCAGTCCAGGAGTTTGCCGGAAGTCTGCAGGAGCATCACCGAGGGTTCATCGGATGATCGACGGAAGTTCGCCGAAAACTCGCCGGAAGAAGCGAGTGACGCACCGAAGCAAACTGCAGAATATGTCTTAGGAAATAATCGTAGTTAGCACTTTGATTAAGTTAGAAATGGGAGGTGATCCCATTAGCTTAATCCTAGGGCAATTGGGCCCCTGAAGAACTCAAATTGGGTCGAATGGTTCAGCCCATTCGGACCCAGGTTGCTGTGGGAGGTGCAACCGCCCAGGGCTCAGTCTCCGAGCGAGACTGGGCGGTGCAACCTCCTCTGTCAGGAGGTAGCACCGCCAGAGCTCAAGTTTCGAGCTCTGCCAGGCGGTGCAACCTCTCCAGTCAGGCGGTGCAACCGCCTGAGCTCGGTCTTCGAGCTCTGGCAGAGAGGTGCAACCGCCCCTGACAAAGGTAGCACCGCCTAGAGGCTCAGTCTTCGAGCTCTGCCAGGCGGTGCAACCTCTCCAGTCAGGAGGTGCAACCGCCTGATCCCGGAATTCCGGGATTTGATCGTTTTGAGCTCCAAATTTGAACTGGGTTGGGGCCTATAAATACCCCACCCATTCAGCACTGAAAAGATACAGACCTACACCAAATTCTTGATCTTTTCTGTGATTCTAAGAGCTCAAATTTGTGTAAAGTCCAAAAGTTCTCCTCTTTCTGTTCTTCAAGTCTTGAGTTGTAAAGAGAGGAGAGAGGTTCTGTAAGGGTTGTCTCCTGAGCCCGTCAAAAGGAGTGAAACTGTAAAAGGGTAGTTGGCCTTCACCTATTGAAGGAAGGCCTCTAGTTGAATTCGGTAACCTCGTCGGTGGAGGAAGCCAAAAGTGGAGTAGGTCAAGATTGACCGAACCACTCTAAATCTCTGGTTTGCATTTATTTTGAGCACTTTATCATTACTGCAAACCTCCTACATAGCTATTGCTCTCTGCGCTCTTACGAACAAGTTTCTAAGTTCTAATCTTTCCGAATCTGCATTCAGACGTAAATCGGTGTTTTCATATGATCTTTACTTTGCAGTTTACATTTACGTTTTGATTCTATTTATAACTGCAAACTGTCTTCTGCGCTTTTACGAACGAGTTTCTTTGCAGTTTACGTTTACGTTTTGACTCCATTTATAACCACGCTTAGACGCAATCTGCGCTTAGACGCAAACTGCGCTCAGACGCAAACTGCGCTTAGACGCAATCTGAGCTTAGACGCAAACTGCGCTTAGACGCAATCTGCATTTAGACGCAATCTGCATTTAGACGCAAACTGCATTTAGACGCAAACTGCATTTAGACGCAAACTGCGCTTAGACGCAAACTGCATTTAGACGCAAACTGCATAAACTACGCTTAGACACAAATTGTGTTTAGACATAAACTGCACTTAATCATAAGTAATCTTATAATCGGCTTTTGCATCGAAACAGTTCTTATCGAACAAACACAGCTTTCGTTTTTAATCGCTGAAAGATTTTTGCTGCACTAATTCACCCCCCCCCCCCCCCCTCTTAGTGCTCTCGATCTTAACAATTGGTATCAGAGCGGGGTATTTCTCGTTTCGGATTTACACCCGAGAGAAATGGCT
The DNA here is from genome assembly GCF_036884655.1 of Musa acuminata AAA Group. Taxonomy (NCBI): domain Eukaryota; kingdom Viridiplantae; phylum Streptophyta; class Magnoliopsida; order Zingiberales; family Musaceae; genus Musa; species Musa acuminata. The sequence goes on along the minus strand of NC_088343.1, from coordinate 34,745,279 downwards.
CTTCAAGAGGGCTTTTTGGTCTTTCGTCCACCGTTCTTTAACGGATTGGACTACACTTATTGGAAAACTCGAATGAGAGTTTTCTTGATTTCTCTAAATATGGATTTATGGAATATCGTTGAAAACGGTTTTCAACTTCTCTCTAAACCAATGAACGAATGGTTGGATTTAGAGAAGAAGTATTTTTCTTTAAACGCAAAGGCTATGAATGCCTTATTTTGCGCTTTGGACAAAAATGAGTTCAATCGGGTTTCTTTGTGCGAAACGGCTTTCGATATTTGGCGCACTCTTGAAATCACGCACGAGGGAACTAGTAGAGTCAAAGACTCGAAAGTTAATATTTTACTGCATGATTTCGAGCTTTTTCATATGAAACCAAGCGAAACCGTTGTTGACATGTACACCCGTTTTACGGATGTCGTCAATGGTTTAAATTCACTTGGTAAAAGCTTTTCGGATTTTGAACTCGTTAACAAAGTTTTGCGCTCACTTTCTAAAACTTGGGATTCAAAAGTAACTGCTATTCAAGAATCGAAAAACTTGAACCAATTTCCACTTGAAGAACTAATTGGTTCATTGATCACATATGAAATGACATGCAATGCATGTGAAGAACTTGAGAACCACATTCCAAAGAACAGTAGGGATTTGGGACATAGAACATTTGAAGACCACTCGAGCATAAGCTCAAGTGATGGTGAACTTAAACTACAAATGAAACAAAAATTAAAAAGTAAAAAGAACGGAACTACTTGCTTTGAACGCAAGAAGAAGAACAAAAATTGGGATGAATCGAGCTCCTCCGAAGACGAAGAGAAAATCAATAAAGACGAGGTGGCAAACTACGCCTTTACGCCTTTCGACGCTGAGGTAATCAAAATGCCTTTAATTTACTTTGAAATTACGTAATGCTTTTCATAATGCATTTTTCTTTTTTATTTAATTTTCTTGAAAATTGCATGTTTAATAATTTTATAATGAAAATACAAAAAATTAGGAATCATGGTTATCATTCTAGTAATTTTGAAAATAATCATGAAAATTGCATGTTTATGATAAACAAAATGATTTTCATTAAAAATACCTTATGAAATCATGCTATATGTGGTTGAGAAGTAATAATGTGTATCATGTTGATTTCCATTGTTATTTCTCGATTTTAAGTATATGAAATCATGCTTAATTTGAAGTTATGATTAATGAGTATATATTTTTTATGTATGATGATTCTTGATTATCGATTTTCATGATAATAACAGTGGCTTTAAAAAATTGATGCATGTTTTCATAAATGAAAAGGCATGCTAACATGAAATCGACCACTTAAAATGAAACACTTAAAAAGGGGGAAAATATATTATCAATGAAATCATGAATCTATTTATGTTATAAATTTTGTGAGCCATAAAAATGATTTTGATGATTTAAATTTGAAATGAGTTTTATCAAAATCATGATCTTGATTTATCAAATTGAATGAAATAATATGAATGATGATTTGGAATCATGCATATAATAATGAGTTTATATGTTTTGAAAATGTGCATGTTTTAATTTGAAAATATAATGATGCACAAATGAGATTGATACTAACCTTTGTCATGATTTAAAAATTGATGTAAAGGGTTTTTCCCTTCTTTTTGACAATGACAAAAGGGGAGATAGCTAGCTTGCACAATTCAAGAAGAAAGCAAAAATTACACTTCTCAAAAGAGAAGAAATTGCTATCTTGAACATCACCAAGAAGTGCTATCTTGCAAATCTCAAGACACACAAATGCAATCATGCAAAATTTGTAATTTTGCACATTATTAAAATTTATGATGCTTTGGTGATTATGCATGTTCTAAAATGTTATAAGATTCACTAGTTTGCATGATGTAGAACTTAGCTATATTGAACATCACCAAGGAATGCTATCTTGCCTATCTCAAGAAGCAAAAAGTCAACTTGCACATCTAGCAAAACTTATATTTCAAGAAGCAAGAGTTGCTTTCTTAAACATCTCAAAATTGCTAGCTTGCAGGCCTTAAAATGTTGAAAATTTTTGCTACCTTATATATGGTAAACTTGCTATTATACTACCATGATGATGAGCATGCCTTATCTTCATGATTATATTTGAAAAACTATGGCAAAAATATGTCCGAATGATTAAACGAGTTAAAATTATTTTTCGGACTTTTTTGATTGAATGATCAAATCACTTGATTGCCATAATGATTTTACACAATTACTTGCCATGATTACATGTTGGAAATTATGTGCTTGAATACAAAAATTTCCATGATAATAAGCATGTTTTACCTTCATGATTGTAATTGAATATCTCTAGTAAAACCCTGTCCGAATATATGAAAGTGTCAAATTTTATTTTCGGATTTTCTTGATCCTAACAATTGGATTTTCTTGATACATTATCCTCTTCCGAACTTAACAAGCATATGTCATATCAAGTTTAATTCACATCATTGATTTTTGACATATGGAATCATCTAGCAAATGCACTTATCATGTGAAAAATATTTTTCGAGAAACATATTTGATGATTCCCTCTTATAAAAGGAAGATATTTTTACATACAAGGATTTGACTCACTTACATATCTTAATCCTTGCAAAAATGAAGTGTGCTTTAATATCTTATCGATTTGAACTTCACATATGGCTTTCCTCCTTCATGTAAAAAGATAACAAATAAAAAGGAAGAAGCATTAAAAGCTATCTCCATGTCATGTTTACCTCGAGATGTTTGCATAATTGGTATCCTATCACTCATTGTCAGAAAATGACATGAACCAACTTATGGCATCGCACTTATATTTAAAATTTGCTTATATCGTTCTCCTTGTTGTTGATGACAAAAGGGGAGAAATATATAAATTGATACGATGAGTGCCATATTTGAAGAATATGAATAGATGTTATGAATGCCATATTATGATGAGATATCAAAGGCAGCATTCATATGAATAGGTGCTATGAATGTCATATCATGTTAAAAGATATCAAGAACTTGAATCGTAATTTTACATGTTGATATCTTACCATTTGATGATAGCAAACTTGCATGATGATAACAATAGATATTATGTTTTTCATGCAATGAGTTAAACTTATATCACAAACACTTGATTGTGGTACTTCTCCTTTTTGTTGATGACAAAGGGGGAGAAGTATGTTGATGACATGACATGTTATGCATAAGTTTATGATGACATGTTGCTTGGATTTTTGAATCCAAGAGTTTCTATCAATATGGCATATTGATAGGGGGAGTTTGTTTAAACTCTCGGAGTTAAGGTTAACTCCGTTTATGATGACATGTTGCTTAGATTTTTGAATCTAAGAGTTTCTATCAATATGGCATATTGATAGGGGGAGTTTGTTTAAACTCCGGGAGTTAAGGTTAACTCCGTCATCAAGTAGTTGTCATCATAAAAAAGGGGGAGATTGTTGAATCTCGTATTTTGATGATGAAACTGTTGAATCTCGTATTTTGATGATGAAACTACTTGATATATGTTTATGATTTAATCTACGTTTTGAGTGACGCAGGGTGCTTCGATCAGGATGAGACAATTAAAGCAGGAACATCATGTTGTGCCGGAGGAACATGTCAGAAGATTGGACGTCGGGCAGGTGGATCGGTCGACGTATCGATAGAAGGCTTCGGGCCGTGGACTCGGGCATCGGGCCAAGAAGAGCGGGTATTGTGCCGAGAATATCGGAGTTGCGGAGTCAACTGGCCGATTGGGCAATAGGCTGCAGGAAAGGACGATGCGCCGAAGAATCGGACGAAGCATCGAGGGACCAATGACATGCCGGACAACTTGGTTAATTGCTTAGGATTAATTGTCTCGATTGAAGTTTTGCTTTAATTGTGCAGGATTAGCTATGATAACGATGAAGACATAAAGCGAAACAAAGTGTCGGAGTCAAGCGCGAAGGATTTGTTGCAAGTTCGAGAGTTCGACGGAAGTCCGAAGGTTCGTCGGGAATGCTACCGGAACTAGCCGAGAATGAGTTGGGAGTTTGCCGAAGGGTTTTTCGGAAGCTCGCTGGAAGGTTCGTTGGGAGTTCGCGGAGCTCGCCGAGAAAGATCGGAGCTTGCCAAAGAAGCTCGTTGGAACTCGCTAAGAACAAATCGCAAAGTCCAGGAGTTTGCTGGAAGTCCGCAGGAGCATCACCGAGGGTTCATCGGATGATCGACGGAAGTTTGCCGGAAACTCGCCGGAAGAAGCGATTGACGCACCGAAGCAAAGCTGCAGAAATTGTCTTAGATTTAATCGTAGTTAGCACGTTGATTAAGTTGAAAAATGGGAGGTGATCCCATTGGCTTAATCTTGGGGCAATTGGGCCCCTGAAAAACTGAAATTGGGCCGAATGGAACTAACCATTCGGACCCTGATTGCACCAGGAGGTGCAACCGCCCAGGCCAGGAGGTGGCACCGCCTGGGCTAAGCCTCCCAGCGAGACTGGGCGGTGCAACCTCCCCAGCCAGGAGGTGGCACCGCCTGAGCTCAGTCTTCGAGCTAGACTGGGCGGTGCAACCTCCCTGACAGAGAGGTGGCACCGCCTGAGCTCGGTCTTCGAGCTCTGGCAGAGAGGTGCAACCGCCTCAATCAAGAGGTGGCACCGCCTGGGCTCAGTCTTCGAGCTCTGCCAGGCGGTGCAACCTCTCTAGTCAGGAGGTGCAACCGCCTGATCCCGGAATTCCGGGATTTGATCGTTTTGAGCTCCAAATTTGAATTGGGTTGGGGCCTATAAATACCCCACCCATTCAGCACTGAAAAGATACAGACCTACACCGAAATCTTGATCTTTTCTGTGATTCTAAGAGCTCAAAAGTGTTGTAAAGCCTTTAAGTCTCCTCCTTCTGTTCTTCAAGTTTCCAGTTGTAAAGTAAGGAGAGAAAGGTCTGTAAAGGTTGTCTCCTGAGCTTGTCAAAAGGAGAGAAACTATAAAAGGGCAGTTGGCCTTCGCCTATTGAAGGAAGGCCTCTAGTTGACGTCGGTGACCTCGTCGGTGGAGGAAGCCAAAAGTGGAGTAGGTCAAGACTGACCGAACCACTCTAAATCTCTGGTTTGCGTTTATTTTGAGCACTTTATCATTACTGCAAACCTCCTCCATAACTATTGCTCTCTGCGCTTTTACGAACAAGTTTCTAAGTGCTGTTCCTTCCGAATCTGCATTCAGACGTAAATCAGTGTTTTCGTACATTACAGTTTACGTTTACGTTTTGATTCTGCAAAACTGTCTTCTGCGTCTTCACGAACAAGTTTCTAAGTGCTGATCTTTCCGAATCTGTTTTCAGACGTAAACCAGTGTTTTCGTACGATATTTACATTGCAGTTTACGTTTATGCCTTGATTCTGCAAAACTGTCTTCTGCGCTTTTACGAACGAGTTTCTAAGTTCAGATCCCTTTGAAACTGCATCTAGACGTAAAATTGCGTTTAGACGTAAAACTGTCCAAACTGTGTTTAGACGTTTTAGACGTAAACTACGTTTAGACGTAAATCTGCGTTTAGACCAAAATCTGCGTTTAGACGTAAAACTACGTTTAGACGCAAACTACGTTTAAACTAAAACTACGATTTAGACGTAAACTGAGTTCAGACGTAAATCTGCGTTTAGACGTAAATCTGCGTTTAGACGTAAATCTGCGTTTAGACGTAAAACTGCGTTTAGACACAAACTGCATTTAGACATAAATTGTGTTTAGACGCAAACTACGTTTAGACGTAAACTGCGCTTAGACGCAAACTGGGTTTAGATGTAAATTGCGTTTAGAAGTAAAACTGCGCTTAATCTTAAGTAATCTTAAGATCGGCTTTTACATCGAAATCGTTTTTATCGAACGAACGCAGCTTTCATTTTTAAATCGCAGAAAGATTTCCACTGCACTAATTCACCCCCCCCTCTTAGTGCTCTCGATCCTAACAATTGGTATCAGAGCGGGGTATTTCTCATTTCGGATTTACACCCGAGAGAAATGGCTCTTCAAGAGGGCTTTTCGGTCTTTCGTCCACCGTTCTTTAACGGATTGGACTACACTTATTGGAAAACTCGAATGAGAGTTTTCTTGATTTCTCTAAATCTGGATTTATGGAATATCGTTGAAAACAGTTTTCAACTTCCCTCTAAACCGACGAACGAATGGTCGGATTTGGAGAAGAAGTATTTCTCTTTAAACGCAAAGGCTATGAATGCCTTATTTTGCGCTTTGGACAAAAATGAGTTCAATCGGATTTCTACGTGCGAAACAGCTTTTGACATTTGGCGAACACTTGAAATCACGCACGAGGGAACTAGTAGTGTCAAAGACTCGAAAGTTAACTTTTTATTGCATGATTTCGAGCTTTTTCGAATGCAACCAAGCGAGACTATAGGCGACATGTACACCCGTTTCACGGATGTCGTCAATAGTTTAAGAGCTCTTGGAAAATGTTTTTCAGACTTTGAACTCGTAAACAAGATTTTGCGTTCTCTTTCTAAGAAGTGGGATTCAAAAGTAACTGCAATACAAGAAGCTAAAAACCTAAACAACTTACCACTTGAAGAACTAATTGGTTCATTGATGACATATGAAATGGTGCACAATGCACATGATGAACATATTGAACACAATCACCTTCCAAAGAACAGGAAGGATTTGGAACTCTGGACAAATGAATGCCACTTGAGCGATGACTCAAGTGATGAGGACAATGATGAACAAAACAACCTTCCAAAGAACAGGAAGGATTTGGGACATAGAACATTTGAAGACCACTCGAGCATAAGCTCAAGTGATGGTGAACTTAAACTACAAATGAAACGAAAATTAAAAAGCAAAAAGAATCGAACTACTTGCTTTAAACGCAAGAAGAAGAACAAAAATTGGGATGAATCGAGCTCCTCCGAAGAAGAGAAAGTCAACAAAAGCAAGGCGGCAAACTACGCCTTAACAGCCTACAATGATGAGGTAATCGAAATCCCCCTAATTTATTTTGAAATTACTTGATGCTTTCATGATGTATTTTTCTCTTTTAATTTAGAATTAATTTTCTTAAAAATTACATGTTAAAAAAAAAAATTTATTATGATCATATTAAGTAATTTCAAAAATAATAATATTGCATATTTTATGATAAACAAATAAAATGATCTTGATTGAAAATATGAAATCATGGTTAAGAAGTAATAATGTGTATTACGTTGATTTCCATTGTTATTTCTCGATTTTGATTAAAGATCATGTTTGATTTGAAGAAATGCATAATGATGAAATTAAATATTTTGATTAACAATTTTATGCATGAGATTTTAAGCCGATGATAAGCATGTGTTATTCTCATGAGTATATTTGAAAAACTATGGCAAAAATGTGCTCGAATGCATGAACGTGTTAAGATTATTTTTCGGACATTCTTGATTCAATGTTCAAAACACTTAATTGCCATGATGAGTTTACACTATAACATGTTGGAAATTATATGTTTTGGATACATAAATTTTTATGATCATGAGCATGTTTTATCTTCATAATTGAACTTGAAAATCTATAGCAAAATCTTATCCAAATGCATGAAAGTACTAATTTCATTTTCGGATTCACTTAACAATTGGTATCCTAACAATCGGATTTTCTCATACACTTATGAAAAATATTTTTCTAAAATGGATTTGATGAAATGATTCCTGCTTATAAATTCCATCTTGAAATATGAATGATAGTGTCTTTGCTTGCAAAGATTTGTTTCACATACATATCTCCTATGATTCATGTGCAGAAAAAGAATTTATAAATCATAATACAATGAGATTTCTTATGCAAAAAAAATGTGCTTTTGTGATTCTTTGCTAAAGAGAATAATTATTAAAATCATGATCTTGATAATTATAACATGAAGCTCTTTATAAATCAAGATCGTTCATTATGCTCCCTACATTTATCAAAAAGGAGTTCTTCAAATGAAATGCAACTTGTCTTTTGATTTCATGATATTTTGTGAATCTCGAAATTAATTTTAATGACTTGATTATGAGTTTCAAGTTGACGATTTGATTTGAATAAGTTATGTCTAAATCATAATCATGATCTTGCAAAATTAAAATCACAAATAATATCTTTTGGTATTCATGAATTGATACTCACAATATGAAAGTATTGGTATTCATGACTTGATTTTGATTGAAACATTACATGCTTAAATTAATCATTCTTCTATGTTTCAAAAATTCTTTAAATGCCTTATGTGATGACTGAAAATTAATTTGCTTTATGATGAATCACAAATCATAACTTGATCTATGATATTGAAATATTTTAATCATGATTCTTGGTTATATAATTCCTTTGCCCTATTAAAAGGATTTGTTGAATGGATCATGTCCTTCTTGAACTTTCTTGATATCATGACAAGATTTTGTAATATGGCCTGTATAATAATTAAAAATTTTTGGCCATTGATTTCTCCCTTCCTTTCGACAAAAACAAAGGGGAGAAAGCTTTTGCTAGTTATAACATGCAAAGAAAAGCAATTGCAATCTTGCACATGAAGCAAGTGTTGAATTGCCATGATTGAACCTAAGAATCTTGCTATGCTTTTGTGCTTATATGTTGTGATGAAAATATAGCTTCATGTTATAAAAACTTGCATATCTTTTAAAATAGCTAGAGCTACTTCTCCTTTTGTTGATGATAAAGGGGGAGAAATATATGAATTGATACTATAAATGCCATATTTGAATTTTCATCATGTTAAGATATCAAGAACTTGCATCGTAATTCTACTTGATGATATCTTGCCATGTGATGAAATGCTACGATTTGTTGCTAAAATGATGCATGCAATACTTATGCTTTCTACGTAATGTATTGCATATGATATGAACCTTGATTAAAATTGTCTTGATTTGAATTCAAGGTTTATCTCAATTATGGAATTTTGAAATAAAAATGATTACTCACCTTTGTCATGATTTAGAAATTGACAAAAAGGGTTTTCCCTTCTTTTTGACAATAACTAAGGAGGAGATAACATGCATGCACAATTCAAGAAGAAAGCAAATTTTCACTTCTCAAAAGAAAAGAAATTGCTATCTTGAACATCTTAAGAAACAAAAAGAACAAAGGTGCTATCTTGCCTATCTCAAGAAGCAAAACATGCTAACTTGCGCATCAAGCAAAGTGGACAAAATTTTCATATTTCAAGAAGCAAGAGTTGCCTTCTTGAACATATCTAATTTGCTAGCTTGCATAATGTAGAACTTGCTATCTTGAACATCTCTAATTTTCATACCAAGTGCTATCTTGTATGCTATAAAACTTGCATATCTAAAACTTGATAGCTTGAATATTCTAAGCATGATTCAACACTTGCTATATTTTCTAGCAAAATTGCATGATGATAAAACTTGATATTATGTTTTTCATGCAATGAGTTGAACCAATATCACAAACACTTGATTGTGATACTTCTCCTTTTTGTTGATGACAAAGGGGGAGAAGTATGTTGATGAAAGTATGTTGATGACATGACATGTGATGCATAAGTTTATGCATATGTTCATGTTGACGTGTTGCAAGTATTCATGATGGATATTGCAATGACTTGAATTCAGTTTGAATTCAAGGTTCTATCGAGATGGCATATTGATAGGGGGAGTTTGTTTAAACTCTGGGAGTTAAGTTTAACTCCGTCATCAAGTGGTTGTCATCATCAAAAAGGGGGAGATTATTGAATCTCGTATTTTGATGATGAAACTACTTGATATATGTTTATGATTTAATCTGCGTTTTGAGTGACGCAGGGTGCTTCGATCAGGATGAGACAATTAAAGCAGGAACATCATGTTGTGCCGGAGGAACATGTCAGAAGATTGGACGTCGGGCCGGTGGATCGGTCGACGTATCGACAGAAGGCTTCGGGCCGTGGACTCGGGCATCGGGCCAAGAAGAGCGGGTATTGTGCCAAGGATATCAGAGTTGCGGAGTCAACTGGCCGATTAGGCAATAGGCTGCAGGAAAGGACGATGCGCCGAAGAATCGGACGAAGCGTCGAGGGACCAATGACATGCCGGACAACTTGGTTAATTGCTTAGGATTAATTGTCTTGATCAAAGTTTTGCTTTAATTGTGCAGGATTAGCTATGATAACGATGAAGACATAAAGCGAAACAAAGTGTCGGAGTTAAGCGCGAAGGATTTGTTGCAAGTTCGAGAGTTCGACGGAAGTCCGAAGGTTCGTCGGGAATGCTACCGGATCTAGCCGAGAATGAGTTGGGAGCTTGCCGAAGAGTTTTTCGGAAGCTCGCTGGAAGGTTCGTTGGGAGTTCGCGGAGCTCGCCGAGAAAGATCGGAGCTTGCCGAAGAAGCTCGTTGGAACTCGCTAAGAACAAATTGCAAAGTCCAGGAGTTTGCCGGAAGTCCGCAGGAGCATCACCGAGGGTTCATCGGATGATCGACGGAAGTTTGCCGAAAACTCGCCGGAAGAAGCGATTGACGCACCGAAGCAAAGCTGCAGAAATTGTCTTAGATTTAATCATAGTTAGCACGTTGATTAGTTGGAAAATGGGAGGTGATCCCATTGGCTTAATCTTGGGGCAATTGGGCCCCTGAAAGACTGAAATTGGGCCGAATGGAACTAACCATTCGGACCCTGATTGCACCAGGAGGTGCAACCGCCCAGGCCAAGAGGTGGCACCGCCTAGGCTAAGCCTCCCAGCGAGACTGGGCGGTGCAACCTCCCCAGCCAGGAGGTGGCACCGCCTGAGCTCAGTCTTCGAGCTAGACTAGGCGATGCAACCTCCCTGACAGAGAGGTGGCACCGCCTGAGCTCGGTCTTCGAGCTCTGGCAGAGAGGTGCAACCGCCTCAATCAAGAGGTGGCACCGCCTGGGCTCAGTCTTCGAGCTCTGCCAGGCGGTGCAACCTCTCCAGTCAGGAGGTGCAACCGCCTGATCCCGGAATTCCGGGATTTGATCGTTTTGAGCTCCAAATTTGAATTGGGTTGGGGCCTATAAATACCCCACCCATTCAGCACTGAAAAGATACAGACCTACATCGAAATCTTGATCTTTTCTGTGATTCTAAGAGCTCAAAAGTGTTGTAAAGCCTTTAAGTCTCCTCCTTCTGTTCTTCAAGTTTCCAGTTGTAAAGTAAGGAGAGAAAGGTCTGTAAAGGTTGTCTCCTGAGCCTGTCAAAAGGAGAGAAACTGTAAAAGGGCAGTTGGCCTTCGCCTATTGAAGGAAGGCCTCTAGTTGACGTCGGTGACCTCGTCGGTGGAGGAAGCCAAAAGTGGAGTAGGTCAAGACTGACCGAACCACTCTAAATCTCTGGTTTGCGTTTATTTTGAGCACTTTATCATTACTGCAAACCTCCTCCATAACTACTACTCTCTGCGCTTTTACGAACAAGTTTCTAAGTGCTGTTCCTTCCAAATCTGCATTCAGACGTAAATCGGTGTTTTCGTACATTACAGTTTACGTTTACGTTTTGATTCTGCAAAACTGTCTTCTGCGTCTTCACGAACAAGTTTCTAAGTGCTGATCTTTCCGAATCTGTTTTCAGACGTAAACCAGTGTTTTCGTACGATATTTACATTGTAGTTTACGTTTACGCCTTGATTCTGCAAAACTGTCTTCTGCGCTTTTACGAACGAGTTTCTAAGTTCAGATCCCTTTGAAACTGCGTCTAGACGTAAAATTGCGTTTAGACGTAAAACTGTCCAAACTGTGTTTAGACGTTTTAGACGTAAACTACGTTTAGACGTAAATCTGCGTTTAGACCAAAATCTACGTTTAGACGTAAAACTACGTTTAGACGCAAACTACGTTTAAACGTAAAACTACGATTTAGACGTAAACTGAGTTCAGACGTAAATCTGCGTTTAGATATAAATCTGCGTTTAGACGTAAATCTGCGTTTAGACGTAAAACTGCGTTTAGACGCAAACTACATTTAGACGTAAATTGTGTTTAGACGCAAATTGCGTTTAGACGTAAACTGCACTTAGACGCAAACTGGGTTTAGACGTAAATTGCGTTTAGAAGTAAAACTGTGCTTAATCTTAAGTAATCTTAAGATCGGCTTTTACATCGAAATCGTTTTTATCGAACGAACGCAGCTTTCATTTTTAAATCGCAGAAAGGTTTCCGCTGCACTAATTCACCCCCCCCCCTCTTAGTGCTCTCGATCCTAACAGAAACTATTTGATATATGTTTATGATTTAATCTGCGTTTTGAGTGACGCAGGATGCTTCGATCTGGATGAGACAATTAAAGCAGGAAAATCATATTGTGCCGGAGGAACATGTCAGAAGATTGGACGTCAGGCCGGTGGATCGGTCGACGTATCGACAGAAGGCTTCGGGTTGTGGACTCCGGCATCGGGCCAAGAAGAGCGGGTATTGTGCCAAGGATATCGGAGTTGCGGAGTCAACAGGCCGATTGGGCAATAGGCTACAGGAAAGGACGATGCGCCGAAGAATCGGACGAAGCGTCGAGGGACCAATGACATGCCGGACAACTTGGTTAATTTCTTAGGATTAATTGTCTCGATCGAAGTTTTTGTTTTGAGTGTGCAGGATTAACTACGATGAAAGTAAGACATGCAGCAGGAGTTACGCCGGAGTCATGACAATGATCACGTTGGGAGTTCGAGAGCTCGACTGAAGTTCGGACAGTCGTCGGAAGTTCTACGGGAACAAATCCGAGAAGTCCAGAAGCTTGCCAAAGGAGCTCGTCGGAACTTGCCAAGTGGATCGTCGCAGTCCAGGAGTTTGCCGAAAGTCCGCATGAGCATCACCGAGGGTTCATCGGATGATCGACGGAAGTTCGCCGGAAACTCGCCGGAAGAAGCGAGTGATGCACCGAAGCAAGCTGCAGAATATGTCTTAGGAAATAATCGTAGTTAGCACTTTGATTAAGTTAGAAATGGGAGGTGATCCCATTAGCTTAATCCTGGGGCAATTGAGCCCCTAAAGAACTCAAATTGGGTCGAATGGTTCAGCCCATTCGGACCCAGGTTGCTGTGGGAGGTGCAACCGCCTAGGCAGGGAGGTAGCACCGCCCAGGCTATGTCTCCCAGCGAGACTGGGCGGTGCAACCGCCCCAGCCAAGAGGTGCAACCGCCCAGGGCTTAGTCTCCGAGCGAGACTGGGCGGTGCAACCTCCTCTGTCAGGAGGTAGCACCGCCAGAGCTCAAGTTTCGAGCTCTGCCAGGCGGTGCAACCTCTCCAGTCAGGTGGTGCAACCGCCTGAGCTCGGTCTTCGAGCTCTGGCAGAGAGGTGCAACCGCCCCTAACAGAGGTAGCACCGCCCAGAGGCTCAGTCTTCGAGCTCTGCCAGGCGGTGCAACCTCTCCAGTCAGGAGGTGCAACCGCCTGATCCCGGAATTCCGGGATTTGATCGTTTTGAGCTCCAAATTTGAACTGGGTTGGGGCCTATAAATACCCCACCCATTCAGCACTGAAAAGATACAGACCTACACCGAATTCTTGATCTTTTATGTGATTCTAAGAGCTCAAATTTGTATAAAGTCCAAAAGTTCTCTTTCTGTTCTTCAAGTCTTGAGTTGTAAAGAGAAGAGAGAAAGGTTCTGTAAGGGTTGTCTCCTGAGCCCGTCAAAAGGAGTGAAACTGTAAAAGAGCAGTTGGCCTTCGCCTATTGAAGGAAGGCCTCTAGTTGAAGTCGGTAACCTCGTCGGTGGAGGAAGCCAAAAGTGGAGTAGATCAAGACTGACCGAACCACTCTAAATCTCCGGTTTGCGTTTATTTTGAGCACTTTATCGTTACTGCAAACCTCCTATATAGCTACTACTCTCTGCGCTCTTACGAACAAGTTTCTAAGTTCTGATCTTTCTGAATCTGCATTCAGACGTAAATCGGTGTTTTCGTACGATCTTTACTTTGCAGTTTACATTTACGTTTTGATTCTATTTATAACTGCAAACTGTCTTCTGCGCTTTTACGAACGAGTTTCTTTACAGTTTACGTTTACGTTTTGACTCCATTTATAACCACGCTTAGACGCAATCTGCGCTTAGACGCAAACTGCGCTCAGACGCAAACTGCGCTTAGACGCAATCTAAGCTTAGACGCAAACTGCGCTTAGACGCAATCTAAGCTTAGACGCAAACTGCGCTTAGATGCAAACTGCGCTTAGACGCAATCTGCATTTAGACGCAAACTGCATTTAGACGCAAACTGCATTTAGATGCAAACTGCGCTTAGACGCAAACTGCATTTAGACGCAAACTGTGTTTAGACGTAAACTGCACTTAATCATAAGTAATCTTAGAATCGGCTTTTGCATCGAAACAGTTCTTATCGAACAAACGCAGCTTTCGTTTTTAATCGCTGAAAGATTTCCGCTGCACTAATTCACCCCCCCCCCTCTTAGTGCTCTCGATCTTAATAGGATCTGCATCCAATAACCCAAGCCTTTTAGATTAGTGAATCTTTATCCAATAATCTCTCATGGGCTCTTATTGGATCTCATCCATGGGATCCAATAATTCAGGGGCTTATTGGATATCCAATAAGACAAGGGCTCCGTCGGATATCTCATATCTGAACCTCTACTCATCGCAATGCCTACCATATGTGTGTGATCCTCTAGGCCCAATATCGAGCTGGCTGTGAGTCATACCTGTCAGAACTCCTTCTGACTCAGTAAATTATTATCTCTGTAATAATTCACTCGACTCATCGACTATGGACGTACTAGGTAACTTCACCGTAGTCCCTAAATGATACAGGGGAATCCAATCCATTGGATCTGTCTGTCCTCAGTTACCGTGTACCTATAGTCCCTCATCCATCTAATATCCCAGAGACCGTATATCGAGCATGGTGCTGTCAGACCCATATGGTTTCTACTCGAGTCTCGCTCTAATCGGATTCTCCCGGAGAACTCTTTCTCTCTCAACCCGAATGACCCTGGCCAGGGATTTGTCTGAGCAAGAACACATGAGATATTCCTCTCATGACGTTGAGAGTGGATGATCCTCTATCGACACTCAATAGCCCTCGTAAGGTCGACTACCACTTTATTAGGACCCTTTTTCTAAGCTTTTGAATAATGTTTATTGAGTCTATTTGGTTTAGTTAGAGTCAAATAGAGGTTTACTTAATATTTATTTATTATTAGAGTTCAAGTCCTGATGGACTCTGGGTGGAACTCTATAAATAGGGATGTAACTAATTCTTTTCAATTATCTATGAAAAACACTATTCTATCTTTTGACAAACCCTAGGAGGTCGATCCCTTCGAAGTGATCATCCCTTTCTCTTCTTCTTTTTTAACGATAAGACTTTAGTGTCTTATCACACTCCCAATGACCAGTTGTACTAGATCTGGGACAGCCAAACCTATAAGTCTGGTATCAAAGAGTGGAGCACTCATACAGGATATCTTTTGTGTCTTAAGTCTAAGGACCAGATATACCACTAGGACTACGGAATCGTTGTCTGACAATAAGGCATCATCAACCATCCAGCATTCCATAAGCGGATCAATCAGTGAACTCATTCTCCAATGAGCACCTGTACTGTATCCCCAGTGTCCCTACACGAGTAGCTATGAGACCCGTTGCATCCATCATATGGACGGGTATACAGTACACCAGTCTGTCCGGTTATCACGATGTCCCTCTCAAGTAACCTATGACTGGGATTATTTAGGATATGTGTTTAAAGGTGAATCGATCTCATTTTCGTGATCTCATCACGATCCGATTCCCATTGCACAAATCCAAGGACATCACAATATATATATGCATATATGCAATAGTTATAAAGTGGTATATGCAAAAATATAATAAGCAAAAAGATTCTATATCAAGTCACGCGTGCCATCACTCATGTGATTGGCTTGTTGGGCACCTATGACTAGCAATCTCCCACTTGACCTAAAGCCAATCACCTATGTGTCTGATCCCCATCAGACCCCTATGATGCTCAAAGACAATATGAGACAACGGCTTTGTCAGTGGATCTGCAATGTTATCTTCGGATGGAACTCTTTCCACTACTATATCTCCTCGGGTTATGATCTCTCTGATAAGGTGGAACCTCCTCAAAACATGCTTAGATTTCTGATGAGACTTAGGTTCCTTCGCTTGAGCAATCGCCCCATTGTTGTTGCAATATAAGGAGATCGACTCCTCGCTACCCGGCACGACTCCCAAATTTGTAATGAACTTCTTCAACCAAACTCCCTCCTTTGCTGCATCTGATGCAGCAAATGTACTCCGCCTCTGTGGTCGAGTCAATAGTAGTATCTTGCTTGGAACTCTTCCAGCACATTGCTCCTTCATTAAAGGTATACACATACCCTGAATTCGACTTGCTATCATCAACATAAAACTGAAAACTTGAGTCTGTGTAGCCTTTAACCTTAAGGCTACTACCTTCATATACTAGTAAAAGATCCTTAGTCCTTCTCAAGTACTTAAGGATATACTTTACTGCTTTCTAGTGCTCCAAGCCTGGATCCGCCTGATACTTGCTCATGACACTCAGAGTATGCGTTATATCAGGCATAGTACATAGCATGACATACATGATAGACTCTATTGCTGATGCATAAGGTATCATATCCATGTTCGCCCTTTCTTTTGGAGTCTTTGGGGACATACTCGTAGAAAGTGATATCCCATGTCTCATCGGTATGAGACCTCTCTTGGAATTTTTCATGCCAAGCCTTTTGACAATGGTTTCTATGTACCTGGACTGGGATAAGCCAAGCATCCTCTTGGATCTATCTCTATAGATTCTAATCCCCAAGATATAGGATGCTTCCCCTAAGTCCTTCATGGAGAAGTGTCTAGATAACCAAGCCTTTACTATGGATAGCCTTTACTCTGTTTAGAAGGTAAGCTGTGGTTTCTAGGGCATATCCCCAAAATGAGATGGGTAGGTCAGCGAAACTCATCATGGACCGTACCATATCTAATAACGTATGATTTCTCCTTTCAGAGACACCATTGAACTGAGGTGTATAAGGAGGTGTCCATTGGGATAATATCCCATGGTCCTTGAGGAACTGAGTAAACTCTGTACTTAAGTACTCACCTCCTCGATCTGATCGAAGAGTTTTGATACTCTTTCCAGTCTAGTTCTCTACCTCATTCTTATACTCTCTAAATTTCTCAAAGGCCTCGGACTTGTACTTCATTAAGTACAAATATCCATACCTTAAGAAATCATCAGTAAATGTAATGAAGTAGGAGTAACCTCCAATGGCATGAGTTGACATGGGTCAACATACATCACTATGTATGAGTTCCAACAACTCAGTGGCTCTCTCTCCAGTTCCACTAAATGGAGAGTTGGTCAGTTTTCCACGAATGCAAGGCTCACAAGTTGCATATGACACATAGTCGAATGGATCTAGATATCCATCATTTAGTAACTTTTGAATCATTCTTTCATGGATGTGACCTAACCTACAATGCCACAGGTATGCACTGTTCAACTCATCTTGTTTCCTTTTGGACACATTTACATTCATGATATGTGGAGTAGTGTCTAACATAAATAAACCATTATGCAATATTCCTTTCGTGATGATCTTATCATCTAATAATTTCGAACAACCATTGTTCTCAAAAACAAATGGAGATAATGTTTTTGATAATAGAAGGAACAAAATAACATGCATCTAATGCAATAAAAGCTCCACTAGGCAGATGTAGGGCGACCTCGCCAACAGCTACTACAGCAACTTTTGCTCCATTACCCATCTTGAGGTCCATCTTGCTCTCTCTAGTCTCCTAGGCCTTGCCAGAACCTGCAACGAATTGCATATATGATAAGCACTACTGGTATCCAATACCCATGTGTTATCATAAGAGTCTGACAAATGGAGACTGATTATGAATGTACCTGAAGCTTCATCAAGCTTTTGTTTCACCCTTTCTACAAGGTACTCTTTGCAGTTTCTCTTCCAGTGCCCATCTTTACCATAGTGGAAGCACTGGTCTTTGTCCTTTGCTGGGTCTTTCTTAGCAACCTTTGCTTTACCTGGTTTGCCCTTGCCCTTTCCCTTCTTAAGGGACCTTTCTGCTTTCCTTTTCTTTTTGGTCTCACTAGTGTAGAGAACTGGCTTCTCTTTCTTAATTGTACTCTTTGCCTCCCTCAACATATTGAGGAGCTCTGGGAGAGTCACCTCAAGCTTGTTCATATTAAAATTCATTACGAACTGTGAAAAGGAATCTGGTAGGGACTGAAGCACAATGTCCACACACAAGTTATCCTCTAGGACCATTCCTAGACCTGTGAGTTTCTCTATCCACTCAATCATCTTTAGGACATGGTTCTGAACCGGTGTCCCCTCAGTCATCCTAGCGCGGTAGAGGCTCTTGGATATCTCATATCGCTGAGTCCTTCCCTGTTCCTCAAATAATTTGTGAACATGTAGGAGAATGGATCTGGCATCCATCTTTTCATGTTGTCTCTGTAACTCAGGAGTCATAGAGCCCAACATATAGCACTGAGCATGAGTGGAATCATCAATGTACTTCATGTAGCGAGCGATCTCATCCTCATTTGCCCCTTCTTCGGGCGTAGGCATCACTGTATCAAGGACGTACACGATTTTCTCCGCTGTGAGAATAATTCTCAAGTTACGGAGCCAATCCGTATAATTTGGACCAGTGAGGTGATTGACATCAAGTATGCCACGTAACGGATTTGAAAGCGACATTTTCTGAAAATAAAGATGCAGCATAAATGAATAACATGCAGATTTTGCAAGAAATAAACTATCAAGATATAGACTTCTATCTTAATATGCTCCCACTATTTTACTAACGAGTCATGTGACACCCTCAGCACGTGAAACGAAAGTCTCCAGCAGACTTCTAGTGGGGATCAGGATCCAATCAGCGTCTTAGTGTAACCTCGAGGGACTCGACCAATCACACTAAGCCTAAAAGGTAGGCAACTCTTGCCGATCACAACTCCTTGTGATTCCCGTCCTGTTTAGCCTCTGAATCACCATGGCCTCGAGGGACTCGACCAACCATGATGCTCGGTTAAGTCAACACTTTCGTTACAAGATGAGTCTGATTTGATGATATACCCTCGAGGGACTCGACCAAGCATACTATGCCCTCAGGTCACTGGTGACATCTCTATGTCGTAAGCAAGATAGCGAATCGCGATATAGGTGAGTCTCGAGGGACTCGACCAACTCAACCTACACTGGGAATCGGTTCCTACTTATAACGATGGAAGGCCACGTGGGTCAATCTAATTGCCACACGTTTACTGACTTAATATTATCGAGAGATGTTTCTATGATTTGGTCTCCTAATATGACATGTCACACATATACATATTTAATATATATCTACATCGCATGCAAATATATATACATATCTAGTATGTGTATAAGCAATCACACCAGATGATCATGGACCACAACCTAATATTGTTAGGCTCGAGCCAGTAGGCCTAATCACTCACATCAAGATCTATGTGTGCAACGGTGCATCTCCATGCCCTGTGATCGTCCATCTCGTCCTCGTCGGTTCCGTCGACATTTTGATACATCGCGATCATCCGTCTCGTGGGTCCCGCTATCGCATCCACGCTCCCGCTGCGCCTCCTCATGTGATTACAACTTAATCATAGGCACACAGGCCCGACAATAAACGATAAATATAATGGAGGCTCGCAGACCTCAATAATAATAATCACAAGTACACACATCACACGGTCCATGATCATCCGTCCACATATCATACATCACATGTATAAATAATCATCATCATGTAGGACTACTAGATAATAATAAAAATAATAATCAACTAAACCTTTTAATTAATTAATATTTTCTGAAATCAGGGACATGTAGAGAATTTCTCAATTCCTAAGAGTATTTTCGTAATTTGGATAAAAGGCAGAAATTGGAATTTCTCAAATTCATAGGGGCAAAACTGTCCTTTTTTCCAAAACCCTAATTCCCTCTTACTACTGCTGCCGCTGCCACCCTACTGGCGGCGGCCTGTACGGCGGGGCGAGGGCGCTGCCCTCGCCTGTAGGTGGCACGCCCGCTGGCGGCGCTGCCGCTGCAGGTGGGCGCCCCTCGCGGGCGGTTCTGCCGGTGGGGCAACGCCCGCAGGCGGTGCTGTCCCACCGAGCGGCCGCCCCTGTGGGGGGGTTTCGCCCGCAAGAGTAGCGGCGGCAGGCGCTGCTGCCCAACGGCGGCAGGCGCCGCTGCCCAGCGGCGGCAAGAGAAGCGGTCGCAGGCGCCTCTGCCCACGAGCTGCCAGCCCCGCCGGACGCAAGCCTGCTGCAAGCAGGCTGCCGGCCGGCTGCTGCAGACGCAGCCCCTATGCTGCCCGCCTTCGGCTGCGTTGCACGCACGTAGATCGAGGGCAGCAACTATTGTTGCCCTTCCTTGTTTTTGCGTCAACGATTGTGACATCAAAATTCTTCCTAAACACAACACATACAGTTCAAAACCAATCATTCGCACGAACAACCTGGCTTTGATACCACTATTGGGAAATCTTGGGGGCGACATCATATGCGCAACGGAAGAACAAGAAAATCAAAATCCCCGATTCCCAAAGAGATGTTCGTCATCGTGCGAAGATTGGTACGCAAAATCCACGAAACTTAAAACTGCGTATAGAGTAGATTGTGTTACCTAGGGAGATCGTATATCCCTGTTTCCTTGCAGATCCTTAGGAAAGGGTGAAGGAGGTCAAGCATCCTCCTCTCTAGCGGTGATCCACACAGCAGGGTTGCGACGACGCTCCTCAAAACTCCAGGCCTACTCTGTGGTGGAGAGGGAGAGGAGAATAGGAAATGCAAGTAAAGGCTCTAGCCCATGAGGCTCTGAATCCCTCCTATTTATAGAGGTCCCCTGTCAAACCCTAATGGGTCCTCCCCTAGTGGGTATTGGATCTGCATCCAATAAGACAAGGGATCCGTCTGATATCTCATATCCGAACCTCTACTCATCACAATGCCTACCATATGTGTGTGACCCTCTAGGCCCAATATCGAGTTGGCCATGAGTCATACCTGTCAGAACTCCTTCTAACTCAGTGAATTATTATCTCTGTAATAATTCACTCGACTCATCGACTACGGACGTACTAGGCCACTACGCCGTAGTCCCCAGATGATACAGGGGAATCCAATCCATTGGACCTGTCTGTCCTCAGTTACCGTGTACCTATAGTCCCTCATCCATCTAATATCCCAGAGACCGTATATCGAGCATAGTGTTGTCAGACCCATACGGTTTCTACTCGAGTCTCGCTCTAATCGGATTCTCCCAGAGAACTCTTTCTCTCTCAACCCGAATGACCCTGGCCAGGGATTTGTCTGAGCAAGAACACATGGGATATTCCTCTCATGACGCCGAGAGTGGATGATCCTCTATCGACACTCAATAGCCCTTGTAAGATTGACTACCACTCCCAATGACCAACTGTACTAGTTCTGGGACAGTCAAACCTATAAGTCCGGTATCAAAAAGTTGAGCACTCATATAGGACATCCTTGGTGTCTCAAGTCTAAGGACCAGATATACCACTAGGACTACGGAATCGCTGTTTGACAATAAGGCATCATCAACCATCCAGCATTCTGTAAGCGGATCAATCAGTAAACTCATTCTCCAATGAGCACTTGTACTGTATCCCTAGTGTCCCTACACGAGCAGCTATGAGACCAGCTGCATCCAATATATGGACGGGTATATAGCACACCAGTCTGTCCGGTTATCACGATGTCCCTCTCGAGTAACCTATGACCAGGATTATTTAGGATATATGTTTTAAAGGTGAATTGATCTCATTATCGTGATCTCATCACGATTCGATTCCTATTGCATAAATACAAGGACATCACAATATATGTATGCATTTATGCAATAGTTATAAAGTGATATGCGTCAAAATATAATAAGCAAAAAGATTCTGTATCAAGTCACACGTGCCATCACTCACGTGATTGGCTTGCTGGGCACCTATGACTAGCAGTAGTCCCCAGACAATACAGGGGAATCCAATCCATTGGACCTGTCTGTCCTTAGTTACCGTGTACCTATAGCCCCTCATCCATCTAATATCACAGAGACCGTATATCGAGGATAGTGCTGTCAGACCCATACAGTTTCTACTCGAGTCTCGCTCTAATCAGATTCTCCCGGAGAACTCTTTCTCTCTCAACCCGAATGACCTTGGCTAGGGATTTGTCTGAGCAAGAACACATGGAATATTCCTCTCATGACGCCGAGAGTGGATGATCCTCTATCGACACTCAATAGCCCTTGTAAGGTCGACTACCACTCCCAATGACCAGCTGTACTAGATCTGGGACAGCCAAACCTATAAGTCTGGTATCAAAGAGTGGAGAACTCATACAGGACATCCTTGGTGTCTTAAGTCTAAGGACCAGATATACCACTAGGACTATGGAATCTCTATCTAACAATAAGGCATCATCAACCATCCAACATTCCGTAAGCAGATCAATTTGTGAACTCATTCTCCAATGAGCACCTGTACTGTATCCCTAGTGTCCCTACATGAGCAGCTATAAGACCCGCTACATCCATCATATGGATGAGTATACAGTACACTAGTCTGTTCGGTTATCACGATGTCCCTCTCGAGTAACCTATGACCAGGATTATTTAGGATATGTGTTTAGAGGTGAATCGATCTCATTTTCGTGATCTCATCACGATTCGATTCCCATTGCACAAATCCAAGGACATAACAATTTATATATATGCATATATGCAATAGTTATAAAGTGATATATGTCAAAATATAATAAGCAAAAAGATTCTGTATCAAGTCACACGTGCCATCACTCACGTGATTAGCTTGCTAGGCACCTATGACTAGCAGCCTGTTGAGGTAAAACCGATGTGCTGAAACTGACGTGGTGAAACCGATGAGGTGAAAACGATGTGTCGAAACTGACGTAGAGAAACCGATAAGGCGAAAATTATGTGTCAAAACTAACATGGCGAAACCGATGAGGTGAAAACGATGTGTCAAAACTGACGTGGCGAAATCGACGAGGCGAAACCGACGTGTCGTAGGTCGAATAATGGGTTTGGCACAACTTGGAGTTACGGCTGCCAAGTTTGCAAGTGAGTGAGCCGGGGCGGCTCGGTTAGAGACTTGACGGGATACGAGTCGGGGGTCGATGTGGAGCGACTTGGGTTTAACGTACTATGGCGGTGATTCACGCGTTGGATCGACTGAGATGTGACTTGAGCATAAGATTAGTTGCGAGGTGTGCCGCGGGCGTTGGATCGGTCGAGATGTGTGGTTCAGGCGTTTCGACTAGTCGAGATGCGTTTCGGGCATTGGATCAGTCGAGATGCATGGCTCGGACGTTGGATTTGGCCGAGATGCGACCCGGGCATTGGATTTGGCCGAGATGCATCCAGTCGAGATGCGTGGCTCAAACGTTGGACTTGGCTGAGATGCGACTCGGGCGTTGGATATGGCTAAGATACGACTCGGGCGTTGGATTTGGCCGAGATGTGACTTGGGTGTTGGACTTGGCTGAGATGTGACTCGGGCATTGGACATGGCCGAGATGCGACTCGGGCATTAGACTTGGCTGAGATGCAACTCGGGCGTTGGATTTGGCCGAGATGCGACTCGGGCGTCGGACTTGGCCGAGATGTGACTCGGGCGTAGGATTTGGCCGAGATGCGACTCAGGCGTTGGATTTGGCCGAGATGCGTCTTGGGCGTCAAATTTGGCCAAGATGCGACTCGGCTCTGTATCGAGTCTGGGGACCGAGTTTGTGAGCTCGGCTCCGAATTGAATCTGGGGACCGAGTTGTGAGCTCGGCCCCGAATTGGGTATGGGGACCGAGTTTGTGAGCTCGGCTCTAAATTGAATCTAGGGACCGAGTTTGTGAACTCGGCTCCAAATTGAATCTGTGAACTGAGTTTGTGAGCTCGGCTCCGAATTGGGTCTAGGGTCCAAGTTTGTGAGCTCAGCTCCGAATTGAATCTGGGGACTGAGTTTGTGAGCTCGGCTCTGAATTGGATCTAGAGATTGAGTTTGTGAGCTCGGCTCCGAATTGAGTCTAGGGACCGAGTTGTGAGCTCAGCTCCGAATTGGGTCTAGGGACCGAGTTTGTGAGCTCGGCTCCGAATTGGGTCTGGGGTCCGAGTTTGTGAGCTTGACTCCGAATTGAATTTGGGGACCAAGTTTGTGAGCTCGGCTTCGAATTGGGTCTGGGGACCGTGTTTGTGAGCTCGGCTCCGAATTGAGTCTGGGGACCGAGTTGTGAATTCGGCTCCGAATTGAATCTAGGGACCGAGTTGTGAGCTCGGCTCTGAATTGAATCTGGGGACCGAGTTTGTGAGCTTGGCTCTGAATTGGGTTTGGGGACTGAGTTTGTGAGCCCAGCTCCGAATTGAATCTGGGGACCAAGATGTGAGCTCGGCTCCGAATTGGGTCTGGGGACTGAGTTTGTGAGCTCGGCTTCAAATTGAATCTGGGGACCGAGTTTGTGAGCTCGGCTCCGAATTAGGTCTGGGGATCGAGTTTATGAGCTCGGCTCCGAATTGAATTTGGGGATCGAATTGTGAGCTCAGCTCCGAATTAGGTCTGGGGACTGAGTTTGTGAGCTCGGCTCCGAATTGAATCTGGGGACCAAGTTTGTGAGCTCAACTCTGAATTGAATATGGGGACCGAGTTTGTGAGCTTGGCTCGAAATTGGGTCTGGGGGCCGAGTTTGTGAGCTCGGTTCTGATTTTGATGCTGGTGGGTCACAAGTCAGGAGCGATTTGGAGTGACCCGGGCAAGAATCGAACTTGGGCCGGCGAGGTGTAGGTCAGGAAACGATCTGGCAAGGCTCGGGCAAGAGCTGGGCCGATGGGCCACAGGTCGAGAACTGGTCTGGAGAGGCTTGGGCAAGAGCTGGGCAGGCGGGACGCAGGTCGGGAACCGATCTAGAGAGGCTCGTGTAAGAGAAAGGCCAACGAGTCGCAGATCAGGAACCGATCTGTAGAGGGTCGGGCAATAGTTGGGCCGGCAGGCCGCAGGTCGAGAACCGATCTGGAGAGGCTCGTGTATGAGCTGGGCCAACGGGCCACAGGTCGGGAACCGATCTGGAGCGACTCATGCAAGAGCTGGGTCGGCGAGCCGTAGGTCGGTAAATGATCTGGCGAGGCTCGGGCAAGAGCTGGGCTGGCGGGCCTCAGGTCGAGAACCGATCTGGAGAGGCTCGTGCAAGAGTTGGGCCGGCAGGCCATAGGTCGAGAACCGATCTGGAGATGCTTGTGCAAGAGCTGGGTTAGCGGGCCGCAGGTCGGGAACCGATATGGAGAGGCTCGTGCAAGAGCTCGGCCAGCGGGTCACAGGTCGGGAACCGATCTGGAGAGCCTGTGGACCTCTTGTCACGAGTGGCTTTTCGACGGGAGATTTTGGATGACGAGGCATCTTTTGATGGGTCCCCTGGGGTATGGAGTTGCTTCTCAAGGTTCCTCGAGATAGTGCCCGAGGTGACCTTTTCGGATGAAGTCCTCGCTCTGATTCTAGAGGTCACGACAATCTTCCGTGCCATGGTCGTAGTCCCGGTGGAACATGCTCAAAGGGAGAGGCGGAGGCCTCGGGAGCAGTAGCTCTTGTCAATCGGGCCTCTGGCGGGGTTGCACCAGGGCTGCTGAAGTCGTTCCTCGGGATTGTTCCGCCCTTGGCCTCTTGCTGTTCATACGCTTTTCCGCCACCAGAGCTTCAGCGATGATGTACTGGTTGACACGTTGGAGTATCTCGGGGATGGTTACTGGCGACTTCTCGATCGACCAGAAGAACCTTGAAGGCTTCAAGCCCATCAGAAATACCTGCATGATAGGAGAGGGGGAGCGTCCGGGAATCCCCGGATATCAGTGGCAAAGTGTGCCACGAACTGAGAGAGCGACTCATCTTCGTGCTGGGATAGCACGAGTAGGGTGGCCATGGAATGCCTAGGTCACACGCTGGCGAGGAAGTTCTGCTCAAACTCCCCAACGAGTTGGTCGAAGGATGAGACCGAGGATTGGTGTACCAGGCTGAACCATGCTCGTGCCGGTCCCCTTAGAGTGGTCGGAAATGCCCAGCACATCTAAGCCCCGAATGTTGAGACGTGCTCCGTGGGATCGGAGCTGTTGTCATATGTCTCCAATGTCAGCAGCCTGAAGTTGAGAGGTACCGGCTTGTCCTATACTTCCTGAGTGAAAGGGGACCCGCCCGAGCCGCCTTCGTTGGACTCACCCTGTGATTTTTGAAACTCACACTGGAACGCGTCTAGACGTTGGTTGACCCAAGACACTTGGGCCCTAAGCGAGTCGTCTTCTAAGTCGGATGATATAGTGTCAGGCTCGAAGTGGGGTAGTGTGACTCAGTAGAGTGCGGGTATGCTCTACTCGAGCGGACTTCTCGGGTTCGTCGTTTTGTCTCGGGCTTCTCCTGGTCCGACCTGCTCCCTGCTCGACCTTTGCCGGGTTGGGTTAATCGAGGGAGCTGCTAGCTGCACGATCTGGGGAATGAGCGGGACGAGCACCTACATCATCCCTGCCATCTCTTGTACTTGCTTGGTCAGGCTGAGGAATGCCTTGGGCGACACGACCGAGGATCCCGCGGCAAGTCTGGGAGGTGGTAACCCCGGGTCATCGAACGGGTGCCAACAGCTATCTGACGTTGAGGCCAGGATCCCCCCATCTCGAAGGACGGGGAGGGGCTGATCTCCGGGCCCGACAAAAGGGTGACTTGCTAGTGGTTCTCCCTCGGGGAGAGCTCCTGCGGGATGCTCCTGCGACATGGCCCTCCTTCTAGCACCAAAATGTTAGTGAACAAATGTGTCGTGGCTAGTGAGTCAGCATGACCTGGTCCGCGGGTCGATGTCGGGAGTCTTCTGTCAGCTGAGTTGGATGTTGAGGTGGACCGGGCCCTCACGACGGGGTGTTGATCAGCGTTCCTTGGTGCATCGATCCGAGCGCCGTGTATGTCGAGCTACGTCTCTCCTTCTCCAGGGTGGTTGGCAGCTCATCTTCGTGAGGTGGCTGCGCCCTCAGGAAGGAATGCTGGTTGGCGTTGGTCGGGATCCGAACCGATTGGTTGCTCTCCTTCGTGCACTGAATGGTGATTCCCGGGTGGTTGGCAGCTTGTCTTCATGAGGTGGCCTCATTTTCCTGGAAAAATGGCCCTCGTCGGGATCACCCGATGAGGCCCCCCCGACGAGCAAGTCAATGGAGTGATCAATTGATTTTTTCCTCCCTCCGACTAGATGTTGGCTAGAGGTCTTTATATTACTGTACGTGGGTCAGTCATACACAGGTTGGTGTGGTAGACATGCCAAGCAATGCCTTAGTACGGATTCTGACTTGGCGTCTCTTGGGGGCAGCATCGTCTCGGGGTTCCCGAGGTCGAGCAATGCCTTAGTACGGATTCTGACCTGACGTGTCTTGGGGGCCAAAATATGTCGTATCACGGCCTATTACCCAATCGGCCAGTTGACTTTCGTAACTTCGATATCCTTGCCACAATATCCGCTTTTCTTAGCCTGATGCCCAAACTCATGGCCCGAAGCCTTTTACCGATATGTCGATTGATCCTTCGGCCCGACGTCCAATCTTCTGGCATATTTCTCCGGCCCAACATGATTCTTCCTGCTTTAATTGTCTCTCCCTGATCGAAGCATCCTGCATCACTTCAAAATGCATATCAAATCATAAACACTTATTGATAGGGCATATTTTGGCCCTATGTGAACCACCGACAGATGCTGCAAACCGACGCGACACCGTACGTCTCCAAAACCGCGGGGTGCATGCCACGTCAAGCTCCAATAGTGCGACTGTGTGGCCTGACCACCCCAAGAGCTGGGGGTGGTGTTGTATGCTATTAGGGCATTGTCGTTTGATGCCGCTCAAGCACCCCTAAAGATGCCATCTCGTCAGAGAGGTTGTTTTGCCCCCAAAGTCAGCGGCCATGCCAGACCAGGGCCCGACCAATTCTCGTACGTAGGTATAAATACCCCCGACCTGATCCAGGAAAACGGGGGGAGAAAAATCAATTGATCACTCCACTAACTTGCTCGTCGGAGGGGCCCCATTGGGTGATCCCGACGGGGGCCATTTTTGCAGGAAAACGCGGCCACCTCACGAAGACGAGCTGTCAACCACCTGAGAATCGTCACCCAGTGCACTAAGGAGAGCAGCCAATCGGTCCGGATCCCAACCAACGCCAACCAACACTCCTTCTCGAGGGTGCGGCCACCTCACGAAGATGAGCTGCAAACCATCCCGGAGAAGGAGAGACACAGCTCGGAATACACGACGCCCGGATCGGCACACCAAGGAATGCAGATCAAAACCCCATCGCGAGGGCCTGATTGACCTCGGCACCTAGCTCAGCCGATAGAAGACTCCCGACATCGACCTGTAGACCAGGCCGTGTTGACTCATCAGCCACGGCATATTTGTTCTCCAACACTTATCAATTGGTTTTATCATCAAAATCCGAGATTCAACAATTTTCTCCTTTTTTATGATGATAACCAATTGATGACGGAGTTTAAACAAACTTCCCCTATCAATATGCCATATTGATAGAACCTTGAATTCAAGCTGAATTCAAGTCATTAAAAATTTCATCATGAATATTTGCAACACATCATCATACATAACATGATCATACTTTTCCCCCTTTATCATCAACAAAAAGGAGAAGTGTAACTTTCAAGTGTTCGGAAATACAAGTTTAAATCATTGCATAATAAACATAATCTCCATTTTTTATCATCATGCAAGCTAGCAAAAGTTTAGTAAGTGCTATATCATATTAGAACATGCAAGCTATCAAGTTTTCGATATGCAAGTTTTACAACATACAAGTTAGTAAATTTAAAGATGTACAAGTTGGCATATTTGCTTTTCTTTACGATGTTTAAACTAGCAAGTTCTATAAGATAGCATCATTTTTGCATTTTCTTGAAATGTGTAACTTAGCAAAATTCACAAGATAGCATCATTCTTTCTTCTCTTTTGAGAAGTATAAGCTAGCAACTTTTCTCTTTAGAGATATGCATACTAGCAATTCTTTCTCCATGCAATTTGCAAGCTAGTAAACTTAGTAAGTTTTACATAATTTTGGAACATGCAAGCTAGCAAATTTTATACATATGAAAATTGGCAAAAATTTTGTATCTTTTGAGATGAGCAAGCCTTTTACTTCTTCTTGAAGTATGCAAGCTAGCTAGCAAGCTAGCAAAATTTGCTCCCCCTATATCATTATTAAAAAGAAGGGAAGAATATAATTTTGTATCTCTTTTTCCCTTTACAACAGTTTTGAAAGCATGACAAAGATATATGATCATTCTAGAGTATCATTTCAGAAAATGATAATTGTTGACTTTCATGTTATTTCATAAAAACAAAATCATAATATTTCATGCATCATTCCAAATCATAAAAATTTCAAATCATGATGGTATCGAAACGTTAAATTACATCATACCATGCATGATCATAACTTCTCATCAAAATTTCATTATGAGTATTTCATGCATTCATATCATCACATGAAGAATATCAAGAAGAATTAATTGGGTGATGAGATATACAATTCATGAATATAAATTGTGAATATCAAGAGACATATTATGATTCTTTTTTGATAACTCAAATAGCAAAAAGAAAGAATCATAGTAAACAATCTTGATTTATAAAAAAAATTCTCAAGTTATAATTCCGAGAAATCAAGAGAAACCAT
Organism: Musa acuminata AAA Group; assembly: GCF_036884655.1. Taxonomy (NCBI): domain Eukaryota; kingdom Viridiplantae; phylum Streptophyta; class Magnoliopsida; order Zingiberales; family Musaceae; genus Musa; species Musa acuminata. The sequence continues at coordinate 34,715,535 of NC_088343.1, read as the reverse complement.
GATTCATTTTAACAAATCTTCTCTTAAATAAATAACGAAAAGAATTCTTAGGAGATCAAATAATAAAAGATATTCAAATAAAATTTTAAGTTATGAATTTTGAAACAGATATTCTCTTTAGTAAATCGTAAAAGGAAACGTAGGAGAAAAAAATTTTAATTCATGCATAAGAACTCTTACGATTCATATTGAAAATTTTCTCAAAATGCAAGAAAATAAAGAGTAAGAAATCTTGATTCATAAAAAATTTTATGTTATAAATCTTGAGAAATTATGATTCTGATAAAACTCATTCAAATTTATTTTCATAATCCAAGAGATTCACAAAAGCATAATATACATGTATTCATTAATCTTTTATTAAAAAATCAATTAGATAGAGATGTTTCATTTTAAGTTGTTTGTTTCATACAAGCATGCCTTTGTTCTTTTTTATGCCAAATCAAAAACATGCATCATTTTTAAAACCGAAAAAATCACTTTCATTATGGTAAAAATCGATAATCCATAAATCGCAAGAATCATCATGCATAATTTAGAAAGATAAATTCATTAAGCATGATTTCAAATCATCTTCAATCAAAATCATCATGACAAAAAAAGAAATAACACATTAAATATAGGATTAATCATTAGATTTAAATCTAACATTTAGTTGTATTTTCATCATTAAAACATCAAGCATGATTTCATAAGGCATTCAAAATCATTTTGTTTGTTTATCATGAAACATGCAATTATAATTATCATTTTCAAAATTACTAGCATGATAAGCATGATTCCTAATTTTTTGCATTTTCATTACATTATTAAACATGTAATTTTCAAGAAAAATAATTAAAATAAATTAAAAATAACTCATGAAAAAGTATCATATAATTTCGAAATAAATTAAGGGCATTTTGATTACCTCATCATCGAAAGCTGTTAAGGTGTAGTTTGTCACCTCTCCTTTGTTGATTTTCTCCTCGTCTTCGGAGGAGCTCGATTCATCCCAAAATGGTTCCCTCTTCTTGCGTTCATAGGAAGTAGTTGCGTTCTTTTTATTCTTTAATTTTTATTTCATGAACTTTTTAAATTTCATAGTGAGGAGTTCAAGTTCACCATCACTTAAGCGTATGCTCGAGTGGTCTTCAATTGTTCTAAGTTTGAAATCCTTCCTGTCATTAATGAACTAAAAAGTTCTTCAAGTGAAAAATTATTAAGATCTTTTGCCTCTTGTATTGCGGTTACTTTCAGATCCCAACTCTTATTAAGAGAACATAAAATTTTGTTTATAAGTTCAAAGTCTGAAAAACATTTACCAAGTGCTTTTAAACCATTGATGACATCCGTAAAACAGGTGTACATATCTCTAATGATTTCGCTTGGTTTCATATGAAACAATTCAAAATTATACATCAAAAAGTTTATTTTTGAATCCTTAATTTTACTTATGCCTTCGTGTGTGATTTCAAGTGTATGCTAAAAGCCATTTCACAAGTCGAAACCCGATTAAACTCAATTTTATCCAAAGCGCAAAATAGAGTGTTCAAAGCTCTAGCATTTAAAGAAAAAGTCTTCTTCTCCAAATCATTCCAATGGTTCATTGGAAGAGAAGATCTTTGAAAACCACTTTCGATAATATTCCATAAATTCAAATCCAACGAAAGTAAGAAAACTCTCATTTGAGTTTTTCAATATGTGTAGTCCGTCCCATTGAACAAGGGAGGACGAATGAGAGAAAGTCCCTCTTAAAAGCTGAAAAGAGCCATTTCTCTTAGGTGTTAAACCAAATGAGAAATTACGATGCTCTTATACCAATTGTTAGGAAAGAGTCAGCACTAAGAGGTGGGGTGAATCAGTGCAGCGGTAAATTACATCGGTTTCATAAAATCTTCGTACGTTAAAAATTGATCTTGGAAAGATGCTTAGATTAACTTGAAATCTCATTCGTATATGAAGTGAAAGCAGTAAGCAAGTAAGATAATTTGCAGTTAAGGTAAATAGCAAAACAAAAAATACAAACCAGATTTTATAGTGGTTTGGTCATTGTGACCTACATCCACTCCACCGATTCCTCTTCCGTCGAGGCCACCAGCATCCACTATCGATCTTCCTTTAATAGGTGAAGATCAACCTCTTTCTTACACCCCTCTTCTCCTTTTTACAGGTTTAGGAGACAACCTTTATAAGCACTCACTCCTCTTAAACAGAATTCTAAACTTAGATTGGAGGAGGGGATCTCTCAAGTGATTGCAATAGCATTTTTTCACTTTTAAGCTCTCTGTGCTTGTGTATTAACCAAGGATGAGAGAGGTTTTTATAGGCCTCAAGTTGATTCAAACTTGAAGCCCCAAAAGATCTCATTCCAGGTTTCCTGGGTACAGGCGGTACCACCGCTTGTGCTGGGCGGTACCACCGCCTAACATAATCTCGGAGACTATGCCACGACGGTGCCACCTTTTGGGTCACTATTTGGGCCTTTCATTAGGCCCAACACAGTCCTTACATAGGCCCAACTAGCCCCTAATTGTGTTGGCTCAATTCCAATCTCAATTATGTGCTAACTACGAAATCTAAGGCATACACTAAGCAAAACAAGTCTGTAAGTCTGGTTTCTTCCGGTGAGCTTCCAGTGAACTTCCGACGATCTCTCGGCAATGTTCCAATGGACATCCGGCAAGCACCCGAACTTTGCGATGATCTTCTTTGCGAGTTCTGATGAGCTTCTTTGGCAAGCTCCTGGACTTCTCGGTTGGTTCTAGCAAAACTTCCGATGAACGTTTGGACTTCCGATGAACTCTCGAACTCCCAATGAAATCGCATTCTTGACTCTTGGACTTCAATTTGCTTTATGCCTTGCTATTATAGTTAATCCTGCAGACATAAAATATACTTCAATCTAGTCAATTGGTTCAAGCATGAATCATGTTGTCCGGCATATCATTGGTCCATCGACGCTTCGTCCGATTCTTCGGCACATCGTCCTCTCTTGTGGCCTATTGCCCAATCGGTCAGTTGACTTCCGCAATTCTGATATCCTTGGTGCAATATCAGCTCTTCTTGGCTTGATGCCCGAACTCATGGCCCGAAGCCTTCTGCCGATACGTCGATTGATACTCCGGCTTGACGTCCAATCTTCTAATATTTTTCTCTGGCCTAACATGATTCTTCCTGCTTTAATTGTCTCTCCCTGATCGAAGCATCCTGTGTCACTTCAAAACATATATCAAATCATAAACACTTATCAATTAGTTTCATCATCAAAATCTAAGATTCAACAATCTCCTTGCGCCATTTGGTGCCGCGCCAACTAGTCCAATCGCAACAAGGACCGTTCTGGGAAACCCAAGATGGCGCTGCATGGCACCATCCCACATATCCCAAACAACAAACACCCGAAGGTACATTCATCGCTCATCGAGGTCAGTCATATGACCGACCCCCGGGAGTCATAGTAAAAACCCCTCGCCAGCATCTGACGGGAGGTATGAGAACATTAGCAGACCACTGACCTAGGCTTCAGAGGGGCTCAAGTCGGGATCATCCCCATCTCGACCTAGGCCTGTGTTCAGGAATCCAAGTGCCATGATGGCGAACAAGTTATAGGGAGAAGCGCGTCGCCACCAAGTCCAATCTTGACCCGATCGACCGAGATCTTCGCCCTTAGGATGATCCTAGACGTCGCTAGTCAGACCAAGCTGTGTCAGCCACACAATCATGGCTCGAGGTTTGTGGAACATTTTGGTACTAGGAGGGCCGATGTTGCAGGAACATTTTGCAGCCGACGAAAAAGCTCACCTCGCCGAAGAGCCACCAGCAATATACAACACCCACGGGCCCGAAGGGTTGTCACCGGCCACTCAAAGGGATGCGGGCATTGTAACCCAGACGTCGGATGGCTATTGGTATCTTTTCAATGATCCCAAGCTCTCCCCCCCCCCGGGAGATACTACGGGACCCTTGATTGTCTCGCCCGAGGTGTTCCTCGGTCTTACAAAGCAAGTGCATACTATGGCCGGAATGATGCAAACAATTGCCCCACTTATCCCGCAGCTCCTGCAGCTAGTGGCTCCTCCCCTGTCCCTACTTGCTTTCACCTCATAGCCACCCTACATCCCTCCAACCAACCCAGTGGCACAGATCCCAACCCACAATGAAATTGGGGAGCAGGTCGAGGCGAGAGCTCCAAGAGTGCCGCCCGACCAGAGCGCGCCTGCATCCCGCCAGGCACCCCCGTCGTATCCCGAGCTTGATACCCTATCATCGGACTCGGCGGATGACTCGTTTAGAGTCTAGCGAGAATTCCTCAAATCTCGAGGCGAAATCGGAGAAAGCAGCATGGGAAGATCCCCTTTCGCTCAAGAGATCCAGGATAAACCCATGTCGCTTAACTTCTGACTCCCAACATTGGAGACCTACGATGGTGGCTCTAACCCAACGGAACACGTCACCACGTTCTGAGCGCAGATGGCTCTCTATGGCACATCCGATGCCCCGATGTGCCGGCATTCCCCACTACCTTAAGGGGGCCAACGCAGACATGGTTCAACCGACTACAGCCATCCTTAGTCTCAATCTTCGACCAACTCACAAGAGAATTCGAACAAAATTTCTTGGCCATCATCCGACCCAAATCCTCCATAACCACGCTCCTCGCATTGTCCCAGGGCAATGGCGAATCACTCTCTCAGTTCGTCGCCCGCTTCACCAACGATATCCGATGAGTCCCTAACGCGCACCCCGTCTTGGTCATACAGGCATTTCTAATGGGCCTATGGCCCTCAAAATTCTTCTGGTTTCTAATCGAGAGGTCCCCCACGGCAGTCCCCGAGATACTCCAACGCGCCAATCAGTATATTGCGACCGTAACTTTGTTGGTCGAAAAGTGAGAAGACAATAAAAGGCCGCAAATGGAGCAAGCCCAAGGAACGATCTCGGGCCCATTATATGATGAAAACTCTATTGCAATAAGTCTTTCCTTACAGTGATCTATACATTATCTGATTTACGTAGACCCATTTGCAAATACTATTATTACTAATGAGTTGATGAAAGTCTTCTTTAAGCCGGTCCATGGCTTTTTAGAAAAAGCCTCTAAGACAAACTACTGTTAGATTGACTTTGAATACTCTATAGATTTGACTCTATCATATTTAGCATTTACCACTTTAGCCCAAATATTTACATCATTATTAAAATAGGATATAATTCTTTTTATAAGTAAAATAGATTTAAGTGAATACAAATCATAAATCTTTGTAACTTTGATTATACCCTTTGTACCAAGAAAAAAAATATATCTTTTGTAACTTTGCAATATTATCAAGAGCAGATTGACACATCCATGTGACAGATAGAATATGAATAGGAGTAGCACCCAAATCATTATTCATAAGGGTAACCCTACCTGCTTGAGAGAGGTAAGTAGTTTGTCAGCCACTAAGTTTCTTTAGCATTTGATTATGAATACTTTCACTAATCTCCTTACGAATTCTCCTAGGAGCAATATAAGTGCCCAAGTAATTAAAAGAAAATTTTTCCTCTTTGATATTAAATGTAGATTCTACTCCTAGTGTTTCTGTCAGTATAGCAAGGGAAAACATTTTTAGTTTTATTGGTATTAATCTTTTGGAAGGTCAAAAGCTCATCTCTTAAAGATCTCCAAAATTACATTGCACAATTACGATTTGCACTAAGACAAAGAAAAATATCATTGATAAACATAAAGTGAGAAATTTTATATTTGCTCTTGAAATGAAATGGTGATAGCTTTTATTTTTCACATGCATTAGTCAACAGATAGATAAATAATTAAGCCACTAAAATATAATAAATAAGAGGAGAAGAGATCTCTTTAACATATACTCCTAGAGTCCTTGAATTATGAGGAAGGGGCCCATTAATAAAACAAGCATAGTAAGACATGAATATACAAGTAAATATTTATTGAATAAATTATGAAGAAAACTTTTTCTAAAGTTTTTCTAAATTAATTTTAATGATCACACAACGATTTTATCTGTAGAATTAAACATAGTGTGCTAATCTTAATGAACAAAGAGATGTTCATAAGTGCAACTTCTGAAAAAGAAAAACTCCAGCTGTTACAAAGAAAATTTCTAACAATTGGAGCTTCGAAAAACAGTTCATGCTGAGGGACAAAAGCAAAGAAAGTGTTGTCGTTTCCCTCACGTTGATGCAAGATCTCAATCTAATAAGCTGGATTAGATTATAATAAGAATGTGAATAGACATCCCCCTATCTAATTAATTAGCATACGGAGATACTGTTCACTAACAGAAGAACTAAATACGGAGATACTGTTCGATAACAGAAGAATTGCTTCTCGAGAACTATTTGGTACTTGGCTTCTGTGACACCTAATAAAGTAGTTGTGGAGTAAGCTTTCTGCACCACGGGGAGACGGATGGAGGCTGCCAATGAAGCGGCAGTGCACACGTATCGCCGACCCCACACCCGGATTCCAATCATGCGGACAGAGGGATTCCGATTCCCTACTTAAATGGGTTGGGCTACCCTAATGTAGATTGGATCTCGACGATGGCTTTCGCCCTCAGCAGCACCAAGATGAAGCACAAGGTTAAGAGATGGATGCTCCTCAATTATTACTCGAAGGAATGCTGATGAACTTTCGTGACACGTTGCCTAGCTAAAAGGGAGAAAGGTAATGAGATGATGCCAGTACGCAATAGCTGGGGCATAAAAGAGCAAGAAACCGTCCTTAGTTTAAGTTTCCCTAATTCTATTCATTTCCATCAGCTTGTTGCCAAGTGTTAGGGTTCTTATGGTTTTCCACAGCCTCGGTCTTTCTGGGTGTGAAATTATAAATATGTTACCATCTACGAGAAGCTGTCATGAAAGAAAGAACGAGCGAAGGTCGATCAAATGGGCATGAATGATAGCTTTTATTATCATCGTCTTCATGTGTGATGATCAAGTCAAGTTGCTGAGGCTATCATGTCGGTGTAAAATTGTAAATATGTTACCATGTACGAGAAGCTATCATGAAAGAAAGAACACCAGTGAAGGTCAACCAAATGGTCATGAATGATGGTTTTTATGATCATCGTCTTCATGTGCGATGATCAAATCAAATTGTTGTTGAGGTTATCATTTAGTTTATATTATTGAGCTTATCATGTTAGGGAAACTATAAAAGAAAGAACATTAGTGAAGATCAACCAATTGGCTATAATTGATAACTTTTGTTATCATGTTATTCATGTGCGTCGATCAACTCAAACGACGGGTTTCAAGCGCTGGTTCTTCTGCATCTGTGCTGCAGGTGAGATGCCCACTGTTGTTTTAATGCCACCAATATGGACGGCAAATATATCATATACAGTAATAGAATGTGACTATTAGGTAGATAAAATATATTATGAATATGATTAGATTTTAATAATAGTCATCGATCAATAAAAAAAAGTTTAATTATGATAGAATTTCTTAGAAGATAATTTTAATAAGAGGGACTCTCCTAGTTACTTATCTTAGATTTTCTGCTCTCACTTTCTAGGGACTCATACATGATATAATTGAAAGATTACATATCTTCTCTTATCTTTTTTAGTCACGTGAATCAATCAATAAGAGATTATAGATCTTCTCTCATATTCCTTTTTCTAAATATATCCTATAAAGGATTAAAAAAAAAAAAGGAGAAAACAAGTCTAATTCTCTTTACAGATCTACATCACTACACTACATATCTCAAATCTAACGATAGTACGATTGCAAATCAGAGGAAATATTTTCTAAATAGCATCCAAAGGTATGCATTATAATATTTAGATCTATTATTATTTGATTTCAAATTTTAGTATTAAAGTTCCTCCTTATAATAGTATATTATGGTTTTTATGTTTACAATTGATATCAGAGCTATAGTTTTGAAATCAAATACTTTAGATCTATTTATTAGTATCTTTCTCTTGTAAAATAGTATTAATCAGTTTTTATTTACGATGCATGAACGAGTCATTGGTATTGTTGATATATTTTTCTATCTCGTCCATCTTATCGCATACTTGCGGGCGATGTAAGGTTTCTCATGTCTAATTGATGGACCACTGTCGACAACTTATTATCGGCAACAATATTGTTGAGGACGACGACCTCCACTGGTCACTTGTCTAATCATGGGCAACAACTGTGACAGCATTGCTGTTAATAGTTGGCATTAACAGGACACTAGAGGCCACACCCAAGTGACACCTCTCATAGGCGATGAATGCATACCGCAATTAACATGCCCTGCGCAAGTGACGGTCGCGAACCATGGCGTGATGGTTATGCCTTGCATAGGCGACGACCATGCATGGTGACGTCACGCATAGAGAGGAGAATTAGGATTTTCTTTTGAAAGACATTTGTACCCTTCACAAATAAAAGAATTTCAAAATACGTCCCTTTATTTACTTTCCAATTCTACCCCTCATATATTGAAATTTTTTTATATATATCCTAAGTCAAAATTATAGTTTTACCCTTCTCAAATTTAAAATTTTAGATTTATGTCCTCAAGCATAAAATTAATAAATTTAATTTAGTATAGTCAAATGTTTGATTGGATTTGATTATGTCAATATTTTGACTACTTACTGGATTTTGATTCAAAAATCAAGTCTTGATCGAATTCAAGAAAAAATAATTTTTGATTAATTTTTATTCTGATCAATTTTATTTTTTGACTGATTTAATTGGGTTAATATTTAGCTTAATTCGAGGCTTGTCCAATTAAATAAGATTGATCAGTATAAGGGTTATATATGAAATTAAAAAATAAATTATGATTTTCTTTTATAATTTTCTCATATGAATTATTGATTAAAATTTTGCATTTGACAAATAGAATCCTATTGTACTTGGATATTTATTTGATTATTAATATGTATATATTTAAAATTTTGAAATAATATTTATTTTTCACATGAAGACATGATTTATGTCATGTTACAATTATCGTATGAGTTTTTTTATGTTGATTAATATTCAATAATTATTATGATTATTATTTTATTAATGAACTATTTCGACATAAATTAGATTAAAGAAAGTTGATGAATACTATTTGTAACTTACATCTCTAATTTTTATATGATTGGTAGCTACTAAATTAGCTTGGGATAATAGGCTTATAGGATATGAATTACAATATAATTTTTATCATTTATAAGATATTTTAAATTATATTTTATATTATTGTATTAGTTTTGTAGTAATTAAAGTAGCTTTGATTAATAACTTATAAAATTATATCAAAAAATTAATCTTAAATGATATTGAGAAAAATATTATTTAAAATGACATATATGAATAAAAGATTTAGATAAATCGAGAAATTATTTCAAATAATTATGTGATGGGGTAGAATGATATGTTTGAATATCATTGTAGTTTATGACTCTATACCCAAAGGTAACAACACTATTCCACGAGGATGGTATTAGTCCTCCATATATAATTTTGGACGAATATTAGATATGTTAATATTTCACCTAAAGGTGGAATAGAGATGATATCAATAGTTCAATATTTATTGAAAAACTTAAAATATTAATATTATATTATCATAATGGTACTTCCTTTATTATATTCTTATAAATATCTTTATATTTTTTGGATTAAATGATTCAAGCATATACAATTTACATTGGGCATATTAGACCTTGATCAAGCTAGTTGAAAGGATCACATACTTAATTACTAAAAATTCTATGAAACAAATAATTGAGATAACTAATTAGGAAAAGCCTAAAAGACTTGGTTTTATAATATTTACTAATAATATTTATATTTTATTATATTATATAATTAGCATATAAAAATATCTTAAAAATTAATTTAAATTTAATGATAAGTCATTGGTTGGCATATTAATAAAAGAATTGACTAAAATTTAGTATAATAGTATTTGAAGAATTCAAGATTATATATTCAATATTAAAGCTGTAAGTTCAAGAACATTAAGCATAAATATAGTTGAGTCCTTCCTCATATAATTTATTCTTAATTTCATTTCTTTCTATTTTTGCTCATTTAAAATTTACTATAATAAAATTAAAGATAAGTGAAACTTAAATAAATCTACTAATATATTTATTTAGAAAGAATTAAGATTAAAATACGATAGATTCATAATATTTGGGATATTGCTTAAAGAGTGGGTAACAATAAAAGAAAGTTTAAGTGTAAATCATTTGAGTTTATAAGTCCTCACAGTGAAATGCTACTTTTGTAGTAAGGAAGATCATGTGAAGAAGAATTGTAAGGTTTAGTTTAAAAGGAAAATTATAAGTCTAACTTTATATGTTTCAAATCAAATATTATAGAAATCTTTTTCTAATACTTGATGGATTAATTCTGATGCTTCAATATATATTATCAATAATAAAGATTCATTTTAATATGAAAACTAAAAAAGAATGAAATATTTATCATTATAAGGAATTATCTTAAAGCAAAGTAATACTAGTTAGTACTTATCGCTTATGCTTAGAGATGATTCAATTGATAGATCTTGAGAATACATATTATATTCTTATAATTCTAAAAATTTAGATTTTTTTATCTAGAATTGTTAGGATATTATTTCTCTCTTGATAGTCGTAAACTTAATATAATTCAATAAAAAATAATCATTGAATTATGTATAATAGTCTATATAGAATTAATGTAAATCTTGAATTTACAATAATATTGTAATCAAATATTGAGATAAAATATAGTTTCATAAACTTCTTAAGATTAATATGCTTACATTTGTGGGTTACTCCATATTTCTATTTTCATAAAGAGTGATATTTTATCACTTTTATAGATAACCTATTGAGATATGACTATATATATCTAATTTATGTAAGGTCTCAAGTTGTTGACACCTCTAAGTGTACATAAATGAAGTTGAGAGATAATTAAATAGAAAAGTCAAAATTATAATATCTAACAAGGGTGATAAATTTTGTAATAGTTATGATGAACCCAATCATAATTCTAGTTCTTTTGCTAGATTCCTTAAAAAAATATAATATTTATGTTCAATATGATTTACTAGATATGCCACAACATAATAGGATTATTGAAAGGTAAAATCATACTCTTATGGATATGGTTAAGAGTACGATGGATTATTATTCTATACCTGAATTAATATAATGAGAAGCTTTAAGGATAATTAGGTATATTTTGAGTAAGTTAATTTCAACAACCATTTTTTAGTTATAAACTGATAGGAAACATAACTTAAGATATTTACATATTTAGAATTGTCCTCTAGAGTCTTCAATTTACATAAAAAGAAATTAGATTCAATAACTATTTTTAAATATTTTATTATTTATCTAGAAAAATTCAAAGTGGTACATATTTTATTATCCTAATTATAGTATGATGATAGTTGAATTTAATAATATATTATTTCTAAAAAATAGCGAATCAGTAGAAGTGAAAGTGTCAAAATTTAGTGAGGAGATATAGGTTGATCCTCCTTTATTATTCAAATGATTATTGTTACTCAAATCATTAAATGATTTGATAAAGTTGAATAATAAAATAATATTAATGAACTCCCACGTAATATTGATATCACTACTAATGATCTTGTAGAACAATCAAAATTGATAGTTTTGATAATATCTCAAAGGGAAAGGAATCCTATTGTTTCACGAACCTCGAGTTGTGACTGTGTGGCTGACACAGCTTGGTCCGACTGACAACGTCCAGGATCATCCTGAGGGTGAAGATCTTGATCGGTTGGGTCGATATTGGACTTGGTGGTGATGCGCTTCTCCCCCGAACTCGTTCGCCGTCACTGCACTTGGATTCCTACACATAGGCCTAGGTCGGGATGGGGATTATCCCAACTTGAGGCCCTCTGAAGCCTGAGTCAGTGGTCTGCTAATGTTCTTATGCCCCTCGTTAGATGCTAGCGAGGGGTTTTTATTGTGACTCCCCACGGTCGGTCATACGGCCGACTCCGGTGAGCGGTGCGGGGAGATGACCGCTGCATCCCGGATTATCGACGGCACATCTATCGTAGTTATATCTCCCTCCCGAGGTCTTGTGCTCGGGCTAATGTGGTGGGGGTCAGTTCCCCGTAGGATGATCCATAATGTGCCCTATCACTTCTCCCCCCCCATCAGGTCGTGTCTCTGGGTCCTTGTGAGGAGCTAAGGGCACGACTAGGTTGGTAAAATGGTAGTCAAGTGGCAACTTGACAAGGCGTTGCTTGTGAGTCCTTTGGCCCAATTGCATGACTTGGGTAAAGGTTGATTCTGTTGGCCGAGCTATCTAACCCGAGCGTTAGAAGAGTTGATTTGATGAGATGCTACTCGTGCGGCTACCGGTCGAGTTAGGCGACTCGGCCAAAGACTGATTGGATGAGACATTGCTTGTATGACTATTGGCCAAGTTGCATGACTCGGGCAAAGACTGATCCTTTTGGCCGAGATACTCGACTCGGGCGCTGGATGGACTAATTGGACGAGACGCTGCTCGTACAACTGTTGGCCGAGTTGCATGACTCGAGCAAAGATTGATCCTGCTGGCCGAGCTACTTGATTCAGGCACTGGATGGATTGATTGGATGAGACGTTGCTCTTACTATTATTGGCCGAGTTGCGTGACTCGGGTAAAGACTGACCCTACTGGCCGAGGTACTTGACTCGGGCACTGGATGGACTGATTGGACAAGATGCTGCTTGTACGACTATTGGCCGAGTTGCATGACTCGGGCAAAGACTGATCCTACTGGTTGAGCTACTCGACTTGGGCATTGGATGGACTGATTGGATGAGATGCTACTCTTATGACTATTAGCCGAGTTGTGTGACTCGAGCAAAGACTGACCCTACTGGCTGAGCTACTCGACTTGGGCACTGGATGGATTGATTGGACGAGACGCTGCTCATACGACTGTTAGCCGAGTTGCGTGACTCGGGCAAAGACTGATCCTTCTAGCCAAGCTACTCGACTTGGGCACTGGATGGACTTATTGGACGACACGCTGCTCATACGACTGTTGGCCGAGTTGCATGACTTGGGCAAAGACTGATTCTTCTAGTCGAGCTACTTGACTCGGGCACTGGATGGACTGATTGGATGAGATGCTACTCATACGATTGTTGGTCGAGTTGCGTGACTTGGGCAAAGACTAATTCTGCTGGCCGAGCTACTCGACTCGAGCACTGGATGGACTGATTGGACGAGACGCTGCTCATACGACTATTGGCCGAGTTGTGTGACTCATTCACACTTCATTACATGTTTTTGGTGGAAATTTATGGCAAGAATTTTTGGTGGTTTATGGATTTTTGGTGAGAATTCGATGAATTTGGGGGATCTAGGAAGTTATGCCAGATTAGACGCTGACATTACTTCTTGCCTTGGGGAGTCTAAACGTCAGCTTGGGGAAACGTGTTTCTTCTTTATAAGCCCTTGATTATGGAATGCAGTGGCATTGTTTAGTCATCATTTTCTCTGCTCACGCCTCGGATAGCTTCTCGTTATTTTGAGGTCGGGATGTCTTCGTCTTCCTCATCTTCCCCCTCTTCGGGTCAATCAGTTTCTGAGATCAACAACTCGGGTTCCGGTAGTTCTAGGGTAGAGGTTATCAGTTCTTCGTCGGGTGACTCGCCCCTAGGGGATTTAAAGGCCTTTGCAGCCCTTCAAGTGATGAGGTCGTGGCATGATGTCGACTCAGTGGTGACCGAGAACCTTTTAGGTCCGATTCGGGCTTGTTATAGTATCCTAAAGAATTACAGACTTCATGCTCTGCGTCCTGCTCAGTGTCCTTATGATCCATTTCCCAACAGGTTTGGGCTGACCACGGATGCTCTGGAGGCAAGGCTATGCTTCCTGCTGCACCCTATTATCGAAGAATGCCTCCATTGGTGTGGGATCTCACCATCTTATATGGCACCGAACTCCTAGCGTTATCTAGTGGTTTTCCTCAAGGAGTGTCAGGGGGCAGGGATCGAACCGACCCAAACCCTTTTCTTAGTTTGCTTTCGCTTGTGCAAGGGGCAAGGCAGGTATTACTTGACCACCTGAAGTGGATTTAAGATTAGCGGGGCACCCTCCAACAACAAGGGGTGGAAGACCCGTCATCTCTTCATGAGTTGTAATCGAGGATGGGGGTTTTGCGTTGGGTGGACCTCTCGAGCTATTAACAACATTCCCCCATTTCTTTCAGATGAAGAGACTGAGCACGTGGAGCGATTGAGAGAGATCCTATCCTCTTCTCGGGCCATTAGGGGAATGATCGAGGAGTGGCTGGTTGAAGCGGGGCTAAGCCCAACCACTAAGGGTACGATCAGATTTGTGCTCGGAGTGCTCTTCCTCCCTCCCCCCCCCCCCCCCCCCCCCCCCCTTTTTTTATGCCTTACTAATCGAACCTTTGTTTCACAAAAATGGTGAACCTCCAAATTCTGAAGGGGATGCCTCGCCCTTTAGATGTGGTGCAACCGACCTAGGAGCACGAAGGATCTGGCCCCGGGGATCCTTCGAGAAAGGGCACACCGGCGCATGGGTCGAAGTCGCCTAGGGAGTCGGAGGCGGGTCGACCAAAGAGAAGGCCAAGGTCGGCACCCGGAAGGTGTCGGAAGGCATGGCGAACCACGAAGTGGCGACCCTGGGGTTGGGTGAGTTGGGTGGTGGCCTCCAAGGCGAGGGTTCGACGTGTGTGCGGGAGAGGGGGTGTGCCGACTCTCCTGGTGAAGGCCCTTCTAAGAGATATATAGCTTGCCCGAAGTTGATGCGGGAATTGTGTCACATCAGGGCTTGCTCTGAAGGGGAACCTTTTCAAGCCCTTAGTATGGCCGACCTTGTGGAGGAGGAGCCAGGGTCTCCCTACAACACTAGATGGCCAACTCTCAAAGCTGAGAGTAGGATCTGGTCTGATGGGTCAGCGACCCAAGAGTTCTCGCGGGGGGTGCTGCATCCGACGTTGGTGAAGTAGTGATACTATTCACCCTCTATGGTGCTGATGGATTGGGCGACCAAGTCCCTCGTTTGGGTGAGTTTGGTGTTGTTTTTTTTTTTTTACTATTTGGAAGCTAGTGTTGATGTCAATCCTACGCAGGGTCAACATTACACCATGGCCTTGATCGACCGCGTTTATAATGCCGGTAGGGTGATCGAACGCATGGGCGAGATGAACTCGGGCCTTTGCCAAGAGAACAAGGACCTAAAAGGTGGGCCTAGTCTAGCGACCATGGCGGTGGTCGAGCAGTGTGCCACGGACTTGGAAGTCGAGGTCAAACGATTGAAGGCCGAGCTGGCCGACTCCCAACGTCAATTGAAGGAAATTTGGGGGCAGGTTCGGGCTTTGGATGATGAGCTATTGACCCTTTCACAGAACACTAAAGCTACGCGGTCTGCGTCTCGGGTGGCGGAAGAGGCTTTGGCTGAGGAGCACCGGTTGGTGCCTAAAAGGGTGAAAGAGGCTATCTCTGAATACAAGAAGTCCCTAGGGTCCTTCCTCGTTTGGGGCCAATTTCCCTCTAGCTTGGGTCAGGTCACTCACTTCAGCCTTCCGTAAAACGAGATCTATGGCTTTTATTTATCGGGGTCAGACTTTGCGGTTGTAGAGTCGGGCCATGACCTTTTTGTATGCCAAGTTGCGGAGGTGTGCCTCAGCCCTTCTTTCTTCGAGTAGGTTGAGATTTTCCTGGAGGCCTTCCTTCGAGGTGTTTTCTTCGAAGTTCTCGATGAGTAGGGAGGGGAACACCATTTCGAGCGGCAGGGCAGGACTGCCTCAGTTCCGTGTGCTAAGCTGAATGGGAATTCTCTCGTGGCTATTTTGGGTGTGGTCTGGGATGCCCATAGAATGCTCAGGAGCTCATCGACCCATGCCCCATAAGCCCTAGTTATCCTTTTTTTCAAGCCCTCCAGGATAGCATGATTTGTGGCTTTGGCCTGGCCGTTAGTTTGGGGGTATGCAACCGAGCTGAACTTCAACTATATCCCGTAGGACTGGCAGTAAGCTTTGAATTTGGCATTGCTGAACTAGGCTCCATTGTCGATCACGATGGCTCTTGGGATCCCAAACTGGGTAATGATGTTCCTTCAAATAAATCCCTCCACCTACTTTTCAGTGATGGATGTTAGTGGCTTAGCTTCGATCAACTTTGTGAAGTAATCTACCCCAACTATGAGGAATCTCCTTTGTCCAGATGTGGGGGGAAAGGGCCCGAGGAGGTTGAGCCCCATTAGGTAAGAGGCCAGGCAACGTCCATCGGGGTGAGAGGAACTGTGGGATAGTGTTGTATTCGGGCATGCTTCTTGCATTGCTGGCATCGTTGCACATATGACTGTGTGTCTCGACATAGGGTCGGCCAGTAATACCCCTACTTGAGGACTTTGAAGGCTAAGGCTTTGCCGCCGACATGTTCCCCGTAGATGCCTTCATGGACCTGAGCGAGGGCCATTTCAGTCTTGGGCGACACCAAGCAGTGTAAGAGGCGTTGAGAGAAGGCTCTTCGGTATAGCTTTCCATTGACTTCATAGTACCATGCCTGGGTGCATTGGAGTCGACAAGCGGTGGCTCGATCATCAAGTTGCGCTCCTTCCCTTTTATAACGGAGGATCTTGTCCATCTAGTTTGGGGCGACTTCAATTATAGTGACAGTCTCGGTCGAGATCGTCGGGGCCGAGAGGACTTCAGTTCTTGGTAGGAGTTCCCTCGAGCTATGGGAGGAGGCTAGTCGGGCTAGGGCGTTGGCCTGTATATTCTAGGCACGTGGTATTTTTTCAACTGAGAGGCGATCGAAACGACCCTCAAGTCATTTTGCTTCGGCCAAGTATAATGCCATGGTCAGGTCTCAGGCTTCGTAGTTGCCATTAATGTGGCCTACTACCAGTTGTGAATTGCTGAAGGCCTTCAGGTTTTGGATGTGCATTTTCAGGTCGAGTCATAGTCCCGAGAGTAGTGCCTCGTATTCGGCTTCATTGTTGGTGGCCTTAAACTCTAGTTGTTTGTATGTTTTGTCCTACGGGCTTTTTAGAATGAGCCCCGCCCCTGCTCCTCCTAAGGCTGTGGACCCTATTGGGCTGATAGCCCATATTCAGCCCATGTGGGCTAGGGCAGCCCACAGCCCACACCCCCTCTTAACCTAACCCTAATTAAGATTAAGGGGGTGTGGTGGCTGCGTTTTAGAAGCAGAAAAAGGCTATAAAAAGGCAACAATGAGGCAGATCTTTAAGGCCACGGGATTCCAAAGAGAATGAGGAGAACAAGGCAGAAAAGGAAGAGAAAGAAAGGGAAGAAGACAAAGACAACGCAGAGAGACTGTTCTTAATCATCTAGCAGTGTTCTCATCTCAGGTTAGATCAAATCTACAGTAGACTCTTGCTATGATTACTTGGGGAGGTTTTAGATATTGTGGGCAGTGACATGATCCTTGTATCCCAGTTATTCTCTTGTGGTTGTTGCTAGGGTTTAGGACAAGAGATTGAGATTTGTATATTCATTATTCTCATAGTGGATTATCTCTAGTTTGCCCCGTGGTTTTTACCCTTCACATTGAAGGGGTTTTCCACGTATATCTTGGTGTTCTGTTTGATTGTGTTTCTATTTAATTCTGCTGCGTATTATGGTCTTCTAGTATTTGTTTATATATAAAGATTATTCCTCTTTATATCCCCATCAACTGGTATCAGAGCGGGGTTATGGTGATTTAATTTTTGTATTTGAACATGGAGGCCAGTAATATTTCTCGCATGATTAGTTTGAATGGAAATAATTGGATAATATGGAAACCAAGAATGGAAGATCTCTTGTATTGCAAAGATTTGTATGGACCTTTGCAGGGGGATAGTGCAAAACCTACAACTATGACAGATGATGAGTGGAAGAGGTTAGATCGAAAAACAATTGGGTTTATTAGACAGTGGCTTGATGATAGTGTCTTTCACCATGTTTCTACTGAAATTTCTGCATATTCTCTTTGGAAAAAATTGGAAAGTCTCTGTGAAAGAAAAACAACTAGCAACAAAGCTTTTTTTATCAGAAAACTTGTGAACCTAAAATATAGAGAGGGCGCTTCTATTGCTGAGCATTTGAATGAAATACAGAGTATTACTAACCAGTTATCCTCTATGAAAATGTCTCTTGATAATGAGTTGCAGGCATTGTTACTTCTCAGTTCATTACCAGAAAGTTGGGAGACACTAGTGGTTTCCCTTAGTAATTCTGTGCCAGATGGTATTATCATTATGAGTCAAGTAACAAGCAGTTTGTTGAATGAGGAGTTGAGAAGAAAGAGTTCAGCAACATCTCAGAATGATTCACAGGCACTTATCTCAAAAAACAGAGGAAGGTCAAAGTCTATAAGCAGTTCACATATGGGTAAGAGCAAGTCAAGATCAAGAAAATATATTGTTTGCTATAACTGTGGTGAGAAAGGACATTACAAGAACCAATGTAAGTAACCTAAGAAGAACAAGAAAAAGGGAAAAGAAGTGGAGTCTACAGAGTCAAAGGATAATACTACAACTACAGTGCAGGGTGGTGATTATTTGATTTTGTCTCCTTCTGATGATATTTTTTCTTATATGTGTCAGGATCTTGAGTAGGTGATTGACACAGGTGCTTCTTATCATGCTACACCACGGAGGGAGTTTTTTGCTACATACAGGTCTGAAAACTTTGGTGTTGTCAAGATGGGCAACTATGGCATAGCAGACATCATTGGCATGGGTGATATCCATTTAAAGACCAACCTTGGCTGCAAGTTGGTGTTTAAAGATGTGAGGCATGTGATTGACTTGAGGCTGAATTTAATTTCAGTTGGAAGACTAGATGATGAAGACTATGAAAGCAGATTTGATAGAGGGCAATGGAAGCTCAGTAAAGGTTCTCTTGTTATAGCTAGTGGAAAGAAATGTCATACTTTGTACAGGTTGCAGGCTAAAGCTTATGGTGAGCAGTTAAATGCTACAGAGAAAGACTTCAGTATGGAGTTGTGGCATAGGCGATTGGGACACATGAGCAAGAAGGGGCTGCAAGCTCTTTCCAAGAGAGAGGTATTGCCAGATCTCAGAGGTATACATCTGAACCCTTGTATTGATTGTTTGGCTGGTAAACAACATAGAGTTTCATTTGCTAGTGCTGTTTTGTCTAGAAAAATGCATGTCTTAGACTGTGTTTATACAGATGTATGTGGTCCTTTGAGGACAAAAACTCTTGATGGATTTGTTGATGTTCTTGGTATAAGTGGTGCACTTTATTTTGTCACTTTTATAGATGATTTTTTCAGGAAAGTTTGGGCTTATGCTTTGAAGACCAAAGATCAAGTTATTAATGTCTTCAAAGAGTTTCATACTAGGGTTGAAAGGGAGACAGAAAGAAAATTGAAATGCATAGATCAGATAATGGTGGTGAGTATACAGGATTGTTTAATGACTATTGCAGGTCACATGAGATCCAACATGAGATGACAGTTCATGGTACACCTCAGCATAACGCAATTACAGAGAGGATGAACCGCACCATCATGGAAAAAATTAGATATATGCTTTCACAGGCCAAGCTGCCCAAAAGGTTTTGGGATGAGGCTTTGAGGACTGCAGTTGATGTGATCAACTTATCACCATGTACAGCCCTAGATGGTGATGTTGCAGAGCATGTATGGTCAGAGAAAGATGTTTCCTACAAGCATTTGAGAGTATTTGGTTGTCGCACATTTGCACATAATCCAAATAATGAGAGGTCCAAGCTGGATGGTAAGTCTAAAGAATGTATTTTTCTTAGTTACTCACATGATCATTTTGGTTACAGGCTTTGGGATCCAGAAAAGCAGAAGGTATTCAGAAGCAGAGATGTAGTCTTCTTTGAGGATCAAACCTTTGAAGATTTGAAGAAGAAGACACGGGCCAAGACTTCTGCAGAAGGATTAGTAGATTGTGACCTAGTTATTCATCCAGTATATCATGGTGATGGGGGAGATGTGCAGGAAGATAGTGTAGAGCCTGATGTTGATCTACCTGCAGGACATGTTGAGCAAGAAGAAGTAGGAGAGCAAGTTCCAACAGAACCTCAGTTGAGAAGATCTTCTAGACAACATCAACCTTCCAGAAGATACTCTACAGATGAGTATGTGATGCTTACTAATGCAGGTGAACCAGAGAGTTATCAGGAAGCAGTTGAAAGTGAGCAGAAAGAGAAGTGGTTAGTTGCTATGCAGGTAGAGATGGATGCTCTTCAGAAGAACCACACTTATAATTTGGTGCTGCTACCAAATGGAATAAAGGCCTTGAAGAACAAGTGGGTTTTTAGGTTGAAGACTCAAGAATATTGTTCTCAACCAAAGTACAAAGCTAGATTGGTTATGAAAGGCTTTGGTCAAAAGAAAGGTATTGACTTTGAAGAGATTTTCTCTCCTGTTGTTAAAATGTCTTCTATTCGTGTTGCTCTTGGTATTGCTGCTAGCCAGGACTTGGAGGTTGAGCAGTTAGATATGAAGACAGCTTTCCTTCATGGTGATTTGGAGGAGGAAATTTATATGGAGCAACCAGAAGGCTTCAAAGTCAAAGGTAAAGATAATTTTGTCTGCAAGTTGAAGAAGAGCTTGTATGGGCTAAAGCAAACTCCAAGACAGTGGTATAGAAAGTTTGATTCATTTATGATAGAAAATGGATACAAAAGAACGGCTTCAGATCATTGTGTGTACATCAAATGGTTTGGTGAGGATTTTATTATTCTCTTACTTTATGTTGATGACATGCTTATTCTTGGGAAAGATATGTCTAAAATTGACAGGTTGAAGAAGGAACTGAGTGAGTCTTTTGCAATGAAGGACATGGGGCCAGCAAAGCAAATACTAGGCATGCAGATTTCCCGTGATAGGAAAAACAAGAAGATTTGGTTGTCACAGGAGAAATACATCGAGAAGGTATTGGAAAGATTTAGTATGAGCAATGCAAAACTAGTTGGTTCTCCTCTTGCAGGTCACTTCAAGTTGTGCTCAGAACAGAGTCCGTCAAGTGATGAGGAGAAGGAGAAAATGCAAAAGGTTCCTTATGCTTCAGTAGTTGGAAGTTTAATGTATGCAATGGTATGTACGAGGCCGGACATCGCATATGCAGTGAGTGTTACTGGCAGATTTCTTACAAATCTAGGCAAAGAGCACTGGGCAGCAGTGAAGTGGATTTTTAGATATCTCAGAGGGAGCTCTAAGGTTTGTTTAAGCTTTGGAGGTGGACCACATGTGTTGACAGGTTACACAGATGCAGATATGACAAGAGATATAGATATGAGAAAGTCTACTTCAGGTTATGTACTTACTTTTGCAGGGGGAGTTGTGTCATGACAATCCAAGTTGCAAAGGTGTATTGCTCTCTCTACCACAGAAGCAGAATATATTGCTGCTACAGAGGTATGCAAAGAAATGTTATGGATGAAAGAATTCTTACAAGAATTGGGGTTGAAACAAGAAAATTATGTGGTGCATTGTGACAGCCAAATTGCCATCCATTTGTGTAAGAACCCAATGTTTCATTCCAAATCAAAGCATATAGATGTCAGATATTACTGGATTCGAAATGTATTTGAAGAGAAGCAGTTGCAACTTCAGAAAATTCATACAGATGACAACGGAGCAGACATGTTGACGAAGACCTTACCAAAAGAAAGACAGGAGATATGCCGACAACTGGTCGACATGGCTTCACATTGAGGAGTCATGGAACAGCCTCCCTTATGGGCTGAAGGGGGAGGTTGTTGGGCTGATAGCTCATATTCAGCCCATGTGGGCTAGGGCAGCCCACAGCCCACACCCCCTCTTAACCTAACCCTAATTAAGATTAAGCGGGTGTGGTGGCTACGTTTTAGAAGTAGAAAAAGGCTATAAAAAGGTAGCAACAAGGCAGATCTTTAAGGCCACGGGATTTCAAAGAGAAGGAGGAGAACAAGGTGGAAAAGGAAGAGAAAGAAAGGGAAGAAGACAAGGACAACGCAGAGAGACTATTCTCAATCATCTAGTAGTGTTCTCATCTCAGGTTAGATCAAATCTACAGTAGACTCTTGCTGTGATTACTTGGGGAGGTTTTAGATATTGTGGGCAGTGACGTGATCCTTGTATCCCAGTTATTCTCTTGTGGTTGTTGCTAGGGTTTAGGGCAAGAGATTGAGATTTGTATATTCATTATTCTCATAGTGGATTATCTCTAGTTTGCCCCATGGTTTTTACCCTTCACATTGAAGGGGTTTTTCACGTATATCTTGGTGTTCTGTTTGATTGTGTTTCTATTTAATTCCGCTGCGTATTATGGTCTTCTAGTATTTGTTCATATACAAAGGTTATTCCTCTTTATATCCCCATCAAACCCGTCTATGTATAGGGACCAAGTGCGCTCGACGAGTTCCTATCGAACAAGGTGCTCATCGAGGGTTAGCTCGAAAATGAATTTGGCCAATACCTGTGCTTTTATGGCAGCTCTAGGTACGTATGGGATGTCGAATTCTCCAAGCTCAACTGACTACCTGAGCATTCGACCCGATGCGTTAAATTTGGAGAGGATTTGCCAGAGCGACTAGTCGGATATCACCTTTATTGTATGAGCTTAGAAGTATGGTCATAGCTTCCGGGCTGTTTTTATCAACGCCAATGCCAACTTCTCGATCGGAGAATATTGCTCCTCGAGCTCGCCAAGGACGTGACTGACATAGTAGATGGCTTGCTGTGCCTCCGGGCCTTCCCCTACTAGCACCGAGCTAATGGCTTGCTCTGAGGCTGCCAAGTATAGGCCAAGGGTCTCGCCCGGTGTGGGCGAGGCAAGGTGCGATAATCGTCTGAGGTGCTTCTCAAGGGCCAGCACGCACTTAGGGGTCCATGAAAACCCGTTCGCATGGCGTAGGGCTTAGAAGAAGGGGAGGCATTTGTCTCCCGAGCGTGACATGAATCGGTTGAGTGCTGCTAGCCTTCCGGTGAGCTATTGTACTTCCTTGGCCAATCGCGAGGGCTACATCTCCATTATGGCCTGGATTTTTTCTGGGTTGGCGTATATTCCCCTTTGGTGAATGATGAATCCGAGGAACTTGCCAGACCTAATCTCGAAGGTGCACTTTGAAGGGTTAAGGCGCATGTTGAATTCCTTGAGGGTTTGGAAGGTTTTGGCCAGGTCGGTTAGATGTGTGCTCGCCGATCTACATTTGACAATCATGTCATCGACATAGACCTCCATATTTCTCCCGAGTTGCTACTTGAATATCTTGTTGACCATTCTCTGGTATTTCGCTCCAACGTTCTTCGGGCTGAAGGGCATTACTTTGTAACAATATACCCCTCTATCAGTAATGAAGGTAGTGTGCTCTTGGTCTTGTGGTGTCATTTGAATTTGATTGTAGCCAGAGAATGCATCCATGAACATGAGGAGTTCGTGTCTCGTGGTGGCATCGACTAGTTGGTCTATCCTTGGGAGTGGGTAGCTATCCTTGGGGCATACTCGGCTGAGATCGGTATAGTCGACACACATCCTCCAGCTTCCATTTGGTTTCTAAACGAGAACTACATTTGACAACCACCAAGGATACCTCACCTCGGATATGAACCCTGCACTTAAGAGGCGGTCCACTTCGTCGTCGATCACCTTTCGCAGGTCCGAAGTGAATTTTCTGGGCCTTTGCTTCATAGGATGGGCCTTGGGGTGGATATTAAGGTGGTGCTGCATGATTGTCGAGTCGACTCTGGGCATATCTTCCAAGCACCACGCGAATACGTCGACATTTTCCTTCAAGAAATTGACAAGTTGTATCTGGTCTGCTTCTGGCAATGTTGTCCCGACTTAAACGACCTTGTCAGGTTGGTCTTCTCTTAGGGGTACCTCGATAAGTTGCTCCATTGGCTCTGGATGTGTTGGTGCTTTGAAGTCAATGTGGGGGTTCGAGGGAGACTAGGTAGGTCCTAGCCTTTTCGGCATAATAATCGCTGTCAAATAACATTGTCGGGATTCTTTCAGGTCACTTCGGACAACCTCGACCCCCGAGGAGGTTGGAAACTTTAGGGCACAATGGTAGGTGGAGATGACCGCCTTCAGCCTATTAAGAGTTGGTCGGCCGAGGATAACGTTGTAGGCAGAAGGCAAATCAACCATTACGAAGATGGTCATTATTGTCTTGGTCCTCGGTTCCTCCTTGATGGTAACACGAAGCAAGGTAGTCCCGAGTGGGGAGATGGAATCCTCCGTAAATCCCATGAGCAATGATGCTAGTGGAGAGAGATCTCCTTCCGCGAGATTGAGCCTTTTGAAAGCTTTGAAGTATAGCACATCGGCGAAGCTTGTAGTGTCGACCATTACTCTCTTTACCCGTGCGTTGGCGATACGGACCAAGACCACTAGGGCGTCATTGTGGTTCGAGAACTCAGCCTCTTTTGCTCCGAAGGTGATATGGGGCCCGGGCTCCGATCTTGGTCATTTTTCCACCGTGCTACGTGCATAGGCCTTTCGTGCTGTGGCACTGCTGCCTTCGGAGGCCGGCCTACTGATAATGACATCGATCTACTTCTCGATCAGGAAGGTCACGAAGATGCCTCTCTCGATTTTCTAAGGTAGCGCCCGAGGTGTCCTCTCTGGATTAGCTCTTCAATCTGGTTCCGGAGGTCGCGACACTCTTCCGTGTCATAACCGTAGTCTCCGTGAAATCTACAATATTTAGACTGATCCTTGTGAGCAGTTTTTACTGGGTTGGGTTCTCACATGAGTCTCTTCTCTCATATCTGGAGAAAGATTTCAGTGCGAGAAGCATTTAAGGGTGGAAGAGGGGGCCTCGAGAGTGGCATCTCGGGGCGATCAGTTCTCCTTCGGAGTTGCACCGTAGGTTGGATATTTATATGGAGCAATCACCATGGTATATTTCTATTTCTAAACCAAGTTATATTTGTAAGCTCTAAAAGATCTTTTATGAATTAAAATAAGCTCCCATAGCTTAGTATGAAAAAATTATTTAAAACTTATATTTGTGTGGTCATTTTTCTTTTCATTCAAATCCTAATTTATTTGTCAAAAAGCAAATAAGCCTATATTATTATTCATTTATATGTGGATATATGATAATTGCTAGTAATAATGAAGTGGAGATTTCAAGGCTTTAATCTTTCTCTTCAGTTTGAAATAAAAGTTTTAAAAGAACTTAATATATTTTTTTTGTTTGGAGGTGATGAATACTAATGAAGCTATATTTATCTTTGAAACAAGATATGTAAAAAAATATTGAAAAGTTTAGAATGAACAATAAGAATATTTGTATTGCCAAAGCTTACAAATGTCGATATAATTAATTGCAAATGGGTTTACAAGGTGAAACATAAATCAGATAATGTATAGATCGATATAAGTAAAGACATTATTGCAATAGAGTTTTTTCAAAAATATGAAGAAGATTATAAGGAAACCTTTAGTCCTATAGTCAAGATAAAATTTGTTCGAGTGGTGATTGCTCTAGCAGTTAATCTTGGTTAGAAGCTTTGAAAACTTAATATGAAAAATGTCTTCTATATGGTGAAATTGATAATGATATTTATATGAAGCAACCACAAAAGTATATTTCTATTTTTAAATCAAGTTATGTTTGCAAGCTCTAGAAGATTTTTATGAGTTAAAATAAGCTCCTAGTAAAAATTATTTAATACTTATATTTGTGTGGCCATTTTTCTTTTCATTCATATCCTAATTTATTTTTCAAAAGGCAAGAAAACCTATATGTTATTAGTCATCTGTATGTGGATAATATGATAATTACTGGTAATAATGAAGCAGAGATTTCAAGGCTTCAACCTTTCTCTTCGGTTTGAAACCAAAGTTTTAGAAGAGCATAATATTTTTCTTGGTCTCCTGGTGATGAATACAAATGAAGGTATATTTATCTCTAAAACAATATATGTAAAAGAAATATTAAAAAGTTTAGAATTAACAAAAGTAAGAATGTTTATACTCCACAAATACAAAACTGAGTTGTAACAATAATAAGATTTTTTCTTATCATGGATCCTTTTGTGCACTTATTGGTAGTCTCATCTACTTAACAATTATAAGATCAGATATTATATTGTCGGTTGGTTATATATGTCGTTTTTTACAATCTTTGAGGAAGCCACATTTTGATGCAACAAAGAAAATCTTATGTGAATTTTATACTTGATTTGAGATTATTATATAAAAAGAATATTATTTCTAAATTGCATGATTCTAATCTGGGTAGTGATTTAGATAATCATATATCCACATTTGGTTATGTCTCTTTATATAGTTTTGCTTTGGTATAGGATTAATTATAAATTACCCCTTGTAATTAATTATATTTAGCCTCTCGGTCCCTACACTTTCAAAAGTTACATTGAGATCGCTATACTTACGAAAGTGAAATATTGAGATTCCTATATGTTAGGATCAAGAGCACTAAGAGGGGGAGGGGGGTGAATTAGTGCAGTGGAAATATTTCAGCGATTAAAACCGAAAGCTGCGTTCGTTTGATAAAAACGATTTCGATGTAAAAGTCGATTCTAAGATTACTTTAACTTAAGATTAAGCGAGATGACGTTAAAGTAAATCTACAAAGGCAGTTTGCAGTTTATGATGAAAATCATAATGCAAGCGCAAACTGAAATGCGACGTTCGTACGATAAAACTGGTTTACGTCTAAATGTCAATTTTGAAGATACTGAACTTTGAGATATGTTTTATAAATACGCAGAAGGCAGTTTGCAGTTATGATTGAAATCAAAATGTAAACGTAAACTGAAATGTAATGATCGTACGAAAAAGTCGATTTACGTCTAAACACAGATTCGGAAAGCTTTGAACTTAGAAACTCGTTCGTAAAAGCGCAGAAGGCAATAGCTATTTAGGAGGTTTGTAGTAAAGATAAAATGCTCAAAGTAAATGCAAACTGAGATTTAGAGTGGTTCGGTCAATCTTGACCTACTCCACTTTTGGCTTCCTCCACCGACGAGGTCACCGACGTCAACTAGAGGCCATCCTTCAATAGGCGAAGGCCAACCACCCTTTTACAGTTTCACTCCTTTTGACGGGCTTAGGAGACAACCCTTACAGAAATTTTCTCTCCTCTCTTTACAACTCAAAACTTTGAAGAACAGAGGGAGGAGAACTTTTGGCCTTTACAATAATTTTGAGCTCTAAGAATCACAGAAAGATATCAAGATTTCGAGTGTAAGTTTTCTACCTTTCAGTGCTGAATGGGTGGGGTATTTATAGGCCCCAACCCAGTTCAAATTTGGAGCTCAAAACTGTCAATTCTCGAAATTTCGGGATCAGGCGGTTGCACCTCCTGACTGGGGCGGTTGCACCGCCTGGCAGAGCTCGAAGACTGAGCCTCTGGGCGGTGCCACTTCTATCAGGGGCGGTTGCACCTCTCTGCCAGAGCTCGAAGACTGAGCTCAGGCGGTTGCACCTCCTGACTAGGGCGGTTGCACCGCCTACCAGAGCTCGAAGACCGAGCTCAGGCGGTGCTACCTCCTGTCAGGAGAGGTTGCACCGCCCAGTCTCGCTTGGAGACTGAGCCCAAGCGGTGCCACCTCCTGGCTGGGGTGGTTGCACCGCCCAGTCTCCCTGGGAGACTTAGCCCAGGCGGTGCTACCTCCTGGCTTGGGCGGTTGCACCTCCCACAGCAATCAGGATCCGAATGGGTAGATCCATTCGGCCCAATTTGGGTTTTTCAGGGGCCCAATTGCCCCAAGATTAAGCTAATGGGATCACCTCCCATTTCCAACTTAATCATTGTGCTAACTACGATAAATCCTAAGACAATTTCTGTAGCTTGCTCCGGTGCGTCAATCGCTTCTTCCGGCGAGTTTCCGGCGAACTTCCGTCGATCATCCGATGAACCCTCGGTGATTCTCCTGCGGACTTCTGGCAAACTCCTGGACTTGCGACGATACACTTGGTGAGTTCCGACGAGCTTCTTTGGCAAGCTTATGGACTTCTCGGATTTGTTCCCGCAGAACCTCCGACGACTGTCCGAACTTCCGTCGAGCTCTCGAACTCCCAACGTGATCATTGTCATGACTCCGGCGCAACTCCTGCGGCATGTCTTAATTTTCATCATAGTTAATCCTGCACACTTATCTCAACATATAGGTTAGACAACAAATGACAATTGACTTCATCATCAAAATCCGAGATTCAACAATCTCCCCCTTTTTTATGATGACAATCAAATGATAATGGAGTTAACCTTAACTCCCCCTGTCTACATGCCATACTTGAGATAAGTCATTCTTGAATTCAAGACCTAAGAATTCAAGTGACATCCCTGAAGATGATGTCAAGGCTTGACATTCATTCTTACATAACAATTTTGAATGATGGTAATTAAAGCAATTCATCATATTGTAAGATATCAACATGTAAAGATGTGAAGTAAGATTTTAATATCATTACATGATGTACACATTTCAAATATTTTAGCAAGTGTTGCATTTCTATATATGGCATATGTTCATATATCTCTTGATGATGTAGGCATGGCATAATCATAGCATCAGTGTTTATAGCATCAATTCATATATTTCTCCCCCTTTGTCATCAACAAAAAGCATGGTGGATGTGATACTAGGAGAACAATATAAGCAAGTTATCAAGCATATAAAGGAAGGCATGATACGTATAATGATTTGAATACTTCTTCTTCTTTTTTGGTATAATCCTTTGTGCATGATGGAGGAAAGTCATTTTATCAAATCCATTTCAAAATATTTTTCATAAGAGTGTATTTGATTTTTGTCATTCCAACTGTTAAGCGAATCCGAAAATGAGATGAATTCTTTCATGCATTCGGGCAAGATTATACTATAGTTTTTCAAAAATCGAAACATTTCAACACATGGCAATCAAGTGATTTGATCATTCAATAAAGTCCGAAAAATAATTTTGACTAGTTTATCTATTCGGACACATCAACATTCCTAATTCTCTTCTTATGAAATCAAATTGTTCTTCACTTAGAGGTTTTGTAAAAATGTCAGCTAATTGATGTTTAGTATCAATGAACTCTATGGTTACGTCATGATTAGTAACATGATCTCGTATAAAGTGATATCTAATATCAATGTGTTTTGTTCTTGAGTGTTGTATAGGATTTTTAGTCAAGCATATTGCACTTGTGTTATCACATTTAATGGGAATATTTTTAAGATTAACTTTGTAATCTTCTAAGGTGTTTTTCATCCATACAACTTGTGCACAGCATGCACTTGCTGCAATATATTCAGCTTCAGTTGTTGATAGTGCAACCAAGTTTTGTTTCTTAGATGACTAGGAAACAAAGGCATGTCCTAAAAATTGACATGATCCTGATGTGTTTTTTCTATCTAGTTTACAGCCAGCAAAGTCCGCATCAACATAAGCAATTAACTCAAAATTCTTTGATTTTGGGTACCATAATCCTAGATTTGTGGTACCATTAAGATATCTAAGTATTCTTTTAACTGCTTTGAGATGAGATATCTTAGGGTTTGATTGAAATCTAGCACAAAGTCCTACACTGAACATGATGTCTGGTCTGGTTGCAGTGAGGTAAAGTAAACTTCCTATCATACCCCTATAAGTTTTTTGATCGAAGCTTTCTCCACTTTCATCAATTTCTAACTTAGTGGAGGTGCTTATAGGAGTGTTAATAGCCTTTGAGTTGTTCATATTAAACTTTTTTAATAAATTCATAGCATATTTAGTTTGACTAATAAAGATGTCATTGCTTAGTTGTTTGATTTGCAAGCCTAAGAAGAATGTTAATTCTCCCATTAAGCTCATTTCGAATTCAAGACTCATAGTTTTAGCAAAAGATTCACAAAGAGATTCATTCGTAGAGCCAAAGATAATATCATCAACATAAATCTGAACAATGAGAAAATTATTTTCAAAATTCTTGATGAACAATGTAGTATCAACCTTGCCTTTTGTGAAATTATTTTCGATAAGAAAAGAACTAATTCTCTCATACCAAGCCCTTGGGGCTTGTTTTAAACCATAGAGAGCTTTAGTTAATCTAAACACATGATTAGGGAGGCTATTATTTTCAAATCCAGAAGGTTGTTCAACATAAACTTCTTCGAAGATAAAGCCATTTAGAAAAGCGCTTTTAACATCCATTTGAAACAGCTTAAAATTATTACTACTAGCGTAGGCAAGGAGCATCCTTATGGCTTCCAATCCTTATGGCTTCCAATCGAGCCACAGGAGCGAAGGTTTCTTCGTAATCGATACCTTCTTCTTGGTTGAAACCTTTGGCCACTAATCTAGCCTTGTTTCTAACCACGATACCATTTTCGTCTTGCTTGTTTCTGAAGACCCATTTAGTACCAATAACTAAATGGTCATTTGGCCTAGGAACAAGCTTCCACACCTCATTTCTCTCAAATTGATTTAATTCATCTTGCATTGCGATAATCCATGAATCATCTTTCATGGCTTCGTCAATGCATTTGGGTTCAATTTGGGAGAGAAAAGCGGTATTGGCACAAAAAATTTTAAGAGAGGATCGTATTTGAACCCCCTTTGATGTGTCTCCTAAGATTAGCTCCTTAGGATGAGCATCTACATACTTCCAATCCTTGGGTAAGGATGTTTCGGAAGTGGATGCATTCAAGTTGCTAGTTGGAGACGGGGTTTCATTTAAATTCAAGAAATCAAAATTAACATCATCATCAAAATCGTTTTTCCTGATTTCAGAAATCTCATTGAAAACGACATGAATGGATTCTTCAATAATTAATGTTCTTTTATTGAAGATACGAAAAACTTTAGAAATCGAAGAATAACCAAGAAAGATTCCTTCATCGGATTTAGCATCAAATTTTCCTAAGTTATCTTTTTCATTCAAGATAAAGCACTTACACCCAAAGACTTTAAAATATGAAACATTAGGTTTTTTGTTGTTCCATAACTCATAAGGAGTTTTGGTGAGTAAGGGTCTAACTAGAACTCTATTCAAAATATAGCATGCAGTGTTTACGGCTTCGACCCAAAAATATTTGGGTAGGCTATGTTCATTCAACATGGTTCTTGCCATTTCTTGTAAATTTTGATTTTTTCTTTCTACTACTCCATTTTGTTAAGGATTTCTTGGAGTAGAGAAATTATGGTTGTATCCATTGAGTTCACAGAATTCTTGAAAATCATGGTTTTGAAATTCTCCACCATGATCACTTCTAATTGACGAAATCATAGAACCCTTCTTGTTTTGAACAAGTTTACAAAACTTGGTAAAAGATCTAAAGCATTCATTTTTCTGTTTCAAAAAGTAAGTCCATATGTATCTACTATAGTCATCAACAATGACGAAGGCGTATTTGCTACCTCCTAGGCTTGATGTAGAGATTGGTCCGAACAAGTCCATATGGATCAATTGTAAGGGCCTAGAGGTGCTTATTTGATTCTTAGATTTGAAACTACCCTTAATTTGTTTACCTAATTGGCAAGCATCACATACATTATCTTTGATGAACTTGATATGAGGAATTCCTCTTACAAGATCTTTAGATGATATTTGAGTGATTAGTTTTATGCTAGCATGACCTAATCTTCTATGTCATAGCCAAGCATCCTCATTCAAAACCGAAAAACACATTTCATTACACAAATCATTGATGTCAATAGTGTATACGTTATTTTGTTTTAATGCAATCATAGACATGTTTTTGTGTGGTTTTTCAATGATGCAAGCATTAGATTCGAATCTAACAATGTATCCTTTATCACATAATTGACTAATGCTCAAGAGGTTATGTTTTAAACCATCAACTAACAAAACATCTTCAATAAAGAAGTTGGATTTGTTACCCTATGGTTCCTTTGCCAATGATTTTACCCTTGTTGTTGTCTTCGAAGGTGACATAGCCTTCGTCTATGCTAGTGAGCTTAGAGAATTGAGATGGATCTCCGGTCATATGCCTTAAGCATCCACTATCAAGGTACCATTTCTTGCTCCTAGCTTGCGATGGTATGGGTTTCTACAAGACAGGATGATTTTTAGGTACTCATTTGCTTTTGGGTGCCTCACAAATAGATCTACATTATCTATCATGTTGCATAGAATTTATCATGGTTCCTTTAGGGACCCAAATTAATTTATTCGGACTCATCTTCTTGAATGGACAATAATGCGTTTTGTGTCCAAGTTTGCAACAAAAGTTACATTTGTTTTGGTGTCGAACATGTAAGATGGTGCCTTTTATGAAGGTGGTTGGATTTTGGTGAGAACTTCTCACAAATCGAATTTCACTTCTTTTGGGAACGTGACCCTTGTTTGCATGGATCATGTTCAATGACTTGCTACCAACCTCGAATTGCTTCAAGGTGTCCTTAAGTAGCAAGTTTTCTTTTTGGAGAGTTTCTAGATCATGGCATTTGATGCATGAATTTAAACTATCATGATATTCAGTTTTTAACTTATCAAAATCACAAGTAAGACTATCATGCTCCTTTTTTAGCAATTTGTATTTTCTATTGATAATCTTGCATTCATCAAATAAGTCATGGAAGGCATTTAATAATTCATTGAAAGATAAATCTGCATCTATTAAATTTGTTACCTCCTCTCCGATGGCCATTAAGGCGTAATGAGCAACTTGCTCGGTGTTGGACTCCTCTTCTTCGGACGCGCTCGAATCATCCCATGTTGCTTTGAGCGCCTTCTTCTTTGATGTTCTCTTTTTGACTTGGGGACAATCACTCTTGTAGTGTCCCGGCTTTTTGCACTCATAGCAAATAACTTGGTCCTTCTTGGGTTCAAGTTTGTTTTTTGTGTCATTCTTAAACTTGTTTCTTTTAATGAACTTTTTAAATTTTCTTGTTAGAAGTGCCAAGTCATCGTCACAGTCCTCATCACTTGAGTTTTCTCTCAAGTGGTCTTCTGAAGTTTTAAGTGTCATATCCTTCCTGTTCTTTGGAAGGATGTCTTTTTGCTCTTCATGAGCTTTGCAAGTCATCTCGTAGGTCATTAATGACCCAATTAGTTCTTCAAGAGGGAAGTTGTTTAGATCTTTTGCCTCTTGAATAGCAGTGACTTTAGGATCCCAACTTTTAGGAAGGGATCTTAGAATCTTATTTACGAGCTCAAAATCCGAAAAACTTTTTCCGAGTCCTTTTAGACCATTGACGACATCCGTGAAACAGGTAAACATGTCGCCAATAGTCTCACTCGGTTTCATCCGGAAAAGTTCAAAAGAGTGTAACAAAAGATTGATTTTTGACTCTTTCACTCTACTTGTGCCTTCATGAGTCACTTCGAGTGTGTGCCAAATATTAAATGCGGTTTCACAAATCGAAACACGATTAAACTCGTTTTTATCAAGTGCACAAAATAAGGCATTCATAGCCTTTGCATTAAGAGCGAAAGCCTTCTTCTCCAAATCATTCCAATCGATCATTGGAAGAGAAGACTTCGAAAAATCATTTTCGACAAGATTCCAAAGTTCAAAATCCATGGAAATAAGAAAGATCCTCATTCGGGTCTTCCAATAGGTGTAGTCCGTCCCATTGAACATGGGTGGACGTGTAATAGAATGGCCCTCTTGGTTTCCGGCGTAAGCCATCTCTCTTGGGTTTTAATCCGTTTAAGAGTTAACCCCGCTCTGATACCAATTGTTAGGATCAAGAGCACTAAGAGGGGGGGGGGGGTGAATTAGTGCAGCAGAAATATTTCAGCGATTAAAACCGAAAGCTGCGTTCGTTTGATAAAAATGATTTCGATGTAAAAGCCGATTCTAAGATTACTTTAACTTAAAATTAAGCGAGATGACGTTAAAGTAAATCTACAAAGGCGGTTTGCAGTTTATGATGAAAATCAGAATGCAAGCGCAAACTGAAATGCGACGTTCGTACGATAAAACTGGTTTACGTCTAAATGTCAATTTTGAAGATACTGAACTTTGAGATATGTTTTATAAATGCGCAGAAGGTAGTTTGCAGTTATGATTGAAATCAAAATGTAAACGTAAACTGAAATGTAATGATCGTACGAAAAAGTCGATTTACGTCTAAACACAGATTCGGAAAGCTCTGAACTTAGAGACTCGTTCATAAAAGCGCAGAAGGCAATAGCTATTTAGGAGGTTTGCAGTAAAGATAAAATGCTCAAAGTAAATGCAAACCGAGATTTAGAGTGGTTCGGTCAATCTTGACCTACTCCACTTTTGGCTTCCTCCACCGACGAGGTCACCGACGTCAACTAGAGGCCTTCCTTCAATAGGCGAAGGCCAACTGCCCTTTTATAGTTTCACTCCTTTTGATGAGCTTAGGAGACAACCCTTACAGAAATTTTCTCTCCTCTCTTTACAACTCAAAACTTTGAAGAACAGAGGGAGGAGAACTTTTGGCCTTTACAATAATTTTGAGCTCTAAGAATCACAGAAAGATATCAAGATTTCGAGTGTAAGTTTTCTACCTTTCAGTGCTGAATGGGTGGGGTATTTATAGGCCCCAACCCAGTTCAAATTTGGAGCTCAAAGCTGTCAATTCCCGGAATTCCGGGATCAGGCGGTTGCACCTCCTGATTGGGGCGATTGCATTGCCTGGCAGAGCTCAAAGATTGGGCCTCTGGGTGGTGCCACCTCTATCAGGGGCGGTTGCACCTCTCTGCCAGAGCTCGAAGACCGAGCTCAGGCGGTTGCACCTCCTGACTGGGGCGGTTGCACCGCCTGCCAGAGCTCGAAGACCGAGCTCAGGCGGTGCTACCTCCTGTCAGGAGAGGTTGCACCGCCCAGTCTCACTTGGAGACTGAGCCCAGGCGGTGCCACCTCCTGGCTGGGGCGGTTGCACCGCCCAGTCTCCCCGGGAGACTTAGCCCAGGCGGTGCTACCTAAAGGTCCGAATGGATAGATCCATTCGGCCCAATTTGGGTTTTTCAGGGGCCCAATTGCCCCAAGATTAAGCTAATGGGATCACCTCCCATTTCCAACTTAATCATTGTGTTAACTACGATAAATCCTAAGACAATTTCTGCAGCTTGCTCCGGTGCGTCAATCGCTTCTTCCGGCGAGTTTCCGGTGAACTTCCGTTGATCATCCGATGAACCCTCGGTGATTCTCCTGCGGACTTCCGGCAAACTCCTGGACTTGCGACGATACACTTGGCGAGTTCCGACAAGCTTCTTTGGCAAGCTTATCGACTTCTCGGATTTGTTCCCGCAGAACCTCCGACGACTGTCCGAACTTCCGTCGAGCTCTCGAACTCCCAACGTGATCATTGTCATGACTCCGGCGTAACTCCTGCTGCATGTCTTACTTTCATCGTAATTAATCCTGCACACTTATCTCAACATATAGGTTAGACAACAAATGACAATTGACTTCATCATCAAAATCCGAGATTCAACACTATACAGGTTTTAAAAGATAATTTCACTAGGTTAAAAATCAAGAGAGAGAAAGGTTTTGTTGGAGCAACGAGGTCAAATGATTTTACTTTCATAAGTGTAAGGATCTCAATATAATTTTTGAAAGTATATAGACCAAAATGCTAAAGGTAGCTAATTATATGGTAATCTATAATTAGCCTTATGGTATAATAAAAAATAATAATAAACCTCTCTTTCCACAACTAAAACAAAATACAATGCTTTCTCACTTGTTGTTTAAGAGTATATATGGTTAAATGTATTTGATCGAGGATGTTTACCGTCAAACTAACAAACTAACTATTTTATAGTATGAATTAAAATATCCAAAAATTGACTAAAAATTTAATTTGTTATGAAAAATAAACATATTAAAAATTAAATATCATTTTATTTGGTAAAATGAGCTTGACGGAGTTATTAAAGTAAGCCGGGACTTATTTTTCAAAATATAATTTAAAAGGAGTGTTAAAATTAAAAGTTATATTATTTGAAGGATTTTAAGAGTCTTGTTTGTTTAGATATATAGACTAATTAGAGTTTTAGTTAATTAAAATAAAAGATCTGATAAAGTTATCTTGGTTTAAGTTGCTATTCAACACCTGCAAATAGACATGGTACCTAGATGTATAGATTATCCTGTTAGGATCGAGAGCACTAAGAGGGGGGGTGAATTAGTGCAGCGGAAATCTTTCAGCGATTAAAAATGAAAGCTGCGTTCGTTCGATAAAAACTATTTTGATGCAAAAGCCGATTCTAAGATTACTTATGATTAAGTGCAGTTTACGTCTAAACACAGTTTGCGTCTAAGCGCAGTTTGCGTCTAAAT
Organism: Musa acuminata AAA Group; assembly: GCF_036884655.1. Classification (NCBI taxonomy): domain Eukaryota; kingdom Viridiplantae; phylum Streptophyta; class Magnoliopsida; order Zingiberales; family Musaceae; genus Musa; species Musa acuminata. The sequence continues at coordinate 34,679,353 of NC_088343.1, read as the reverse complement.
GCAGTTTGCGTCTAAATGCAGTTTGCGTCTAAATGCAGATTGCGTCTAAGCGCAGTTTGCATCTAAGCGCAGTTTGTGTCTAAGCTCAGATTGCGTCTAAGCGCAGTTTGCGTCTAAGCGCAGATTGCGTCTAAGCGCAGTTTGCGTCTAAACACAGTTTGCGTCTAAGCGCAGTTTACGTCTAAGCTCAAATTCGGAAAGATCTGAACTTAGACACTCGTTAGTAAAAGCGCAGAAGGCAGTTTGTAGTTATAAATGGAATCAAAACGTAAACGTAAACTACAAAGAAACTCGTTCGTAAAAGCGCAGAAGACAGTTTGCAATTATAAATAGAATCAAAACGTAAATGTAAACTGCAATGTAAAGATCGTACGAAAACACCGATTTACGTCTGAATGCAGATTCGGAAAGATCAGAACTTAGAAACTTGTTCGTAAAAGCGCAGAGAGCAGTAGCTATGTAGGAGGTTTGCAGTAATGATAAAGTGCTCAAAATAAAAGCAAACCAGAGATTTAGAGTGGTTCGGTCAGTCTTGACCTACTCCACTTTTGGCTTCCTCCACCGACGAGGTCACCGACGTCAACTAGAGGCCTTCCTTCAATAGGCGAAGGCCAACTGCCCTTTTACAGTTTCACTCCTTTTGACGGGCTCAGGAGACAACCCTTACAAAACCTTTCTCTCCTCTCTTTACAACTCAAGACTTGAAGAACAGAAAGAGGAGAACTTTTGGACTTTACACAAATTTGAGCTCTTAGAATCACAGAAAAGATCAAGAATTCGGTGTAGGTCTGTATCTTTTCAGTGCTGAATGGGTGGGGTATTTATAGGCCCCAACCCAGTTCAAATTTGGAGCTCAAAACGATCAAATCCCGGAATTCCGGGATCAGGTGGTTGCACCTCCTGACTGGAGAGGTTGCACCGCCTGGCAGAGCTCAAAGACTGAGCCTCTGGGCGGTGCTACCTCTGTCAGGGGCGGTTGCACCTCTCTGCCAGAGCTCGAAGATCGAGCTCAGGCGGTTGCATCGCCTGACTGGAGAGGTTGCACCGCCTGGCAGAGCTCGAAACTTGAGCTCTGGCGGTGCTACCTCCTGACAGAGGAGGTTGCACCGCCCAGTCTCGCTCGGAGACTGAGCCCTGGGCGGTTGCACCTCTTGGCTGGGGCGGTTGCACCGCCCAATCTCGCTGGGAGACATAGCCTGGGCGGTTGCACCTCCCACAGCAACCTGGGTCCGAATGGGCTGAACCATTCGACCCAATTTGAGTTCTTCAGGGGCCCAATTGCCCCAGGATTAAGCTAATGGGATCACCTCCCATTTCTAACTTAATCAAAGTGCTAACTACGATTATTTCCTAAGACATATTCTGCAGCTTGCTTCGGTACGTCACTCGCTTCTTCCGGCGAGTTTCTGGCGAACTTTCGTCGATCATCCGATGAACCCTCGGTGATGCTCCTGCGGACTTCCGGCAAACTCCTGGACTGCGACGATCCACTTGGCAAGTTCCGACGAGCTCCTTTGGCAAGCTTCTGGACTTCTCGGATTTGTTCCCGTAGAACCTCCGACGACTGTCCGAACTTCCGTCGAGCTCTCGAACTCCCAACGTGATCATTGTCATGACTCCGGCGCAACTCCTGCTGCATGTCTTACTTTCATCGTAGTTAATCCTGCACATGTAAAACAAAACTTCGATCGAGACAATTAATCCTAAGCAATTAACCAAGTTGTCCGGCATGTTATTGGTCCCTCGACGCTTCGTCTGATTCTTCGGCGCATCGTCCTTTCCTGCGGCCTATTGCCCAATCGGCCAGTTGGCTCCGCAACTCCGATATCCTTAGCACAATACCCGCTCTTCTTGGCCCGATGCCCGAGTCCACGACCCGAAGCCTTCTGTCGATACATCGACCGATCAATCGGCCCGACGTCCAATCTTCTGACATGTTCCTCCGGCATAACATGATTTTCCTGCTTTAATTGTCTTATCCAAATCGAAGCATCCTGCGTCACTCAAAACGCAGATTAAATCATAAACATATATCAAGTAGTTTCATCATCAAAATACGAGATTCAACAATCTCCCCCTTTTTGATGATGACAACCACTTGATGACGGAGTTAAACTTAACTCCCAGAGTTTAAACAAACTCCCCCTATCAATATGTCATATTGATAGAATCTTGAATTCAAACTGAATTCAAGTCATTGCAATATTCATCATGAATACTTGCAACACGTCATCATGAACTTATGCATAAACTTATGCATAACATGTCATGTCATCAAATACTTCTCCCCCTTTGTCATCAACAAAAAGGAGAAGTACCGCAATCAAGTGTTTGTGATGTAAGTTTAACTTATTGCATGAAAACATAATATCAAGTTTTATCATCATGCAGTTTTGAAGCCAGAAAATTTAGCAAATGTTACATCATGCTTAGAACATTCAAGCTATCAAGTTTTAGATATGCAAGTTTTATGGCATACAAGATAGCACATGCAAGCTAGCAATGTTACAACATTTTAGAACTTGCAAGCTAGCAGTTTAGAGATGTTCAAGAAGGCAACTCTTGCTTCTTGAAATATGCAAGTTGCAAGCTAGCAAATTTTTGCTTCCTTTGCAGTGCTAGCTTTTGATATCGTAACGCAACTATTTCAAGTGTTTATCAATTGTAGCATGTCATCATATGTCATGATATCAAAGCGTAAAATTACGATACAAGTTCTTGACATCTTAACACATGATGCAGATTTTTGTTTGATATCTTGTTACAGGGCATATAGCAGTGATAGCAATCATATATTTCTTGGTGATGCAAGTATGGCCTAATCATAGCATCAGTGATAGCAACCATATCATCATTAGTGATAGCAAACATATCAATTCATATATTTCTCCCCCTTTGTCATCAACAACAAGGAGAACGATATAAGCAAATTTTAAATATAAGTGCGATGCCATAAGTTGGTTCATGTCATTTTCCAACAGTGAGTGATAGGATACCAATTATGCAAACATCTCGAGGAAAACATGACATGGAGATAGCTTTTATTGCTTCTTCCTTTTTATTTGTTATCTTTTTACATGAAGGAGGAAAGCCATATGTGAAGTTCAAATCGATAAGATATTAAAGCACACTTCATTTTTGCAAGGATTAAGATATGTAAGTGAGTTAAATCCTTGTATGTAAAAATATCTTCCTTTTATAAGAGGCAATCATCTCTAAACTGATAAGTGCATTTGCTAGATGATTCCATATGTCAAAAATCAATGATGTGAATTAAACTAGATATGACATATGCTTGTTAAGTTCGGAAGAGGATAATGTATCAAGAAAATCCAATTGTTAGGATCAAGAAAATTCGAAAATGAAATTTGACACTTTCATACATTCGAATAGGGTTTTACTAGAGATATTCAATTACAATCATGAAGGTAAAACATGCTTATTATCATAATAATTTTGTATTTAAGCACATAATTTCCAACATATAATCATGGCAAGTAATTGTGTAAAATCATTATGGCAATCAGGTAATTTGATCATTCAATCAAAAAAGTCCGAAAAATAATTTTAACAGGTTTAATCATTCGGACATATTTTTGCCATAGTTTTTCAAATATAATCATGAAGATAAGGTATGCTCATCATCATGGTAGTCTAATAGCAAGTTTACCATATTCAAGCTAGCAAAAAATTTCTACATTTTAAGGCCCGCAAGCTAGCAATTTTGAGATGTTCAAGAAAGCAACTCTTGCTTCTTGAAATATAAGTTTTGCTAGATGTGCAAGTTAACTTTTTGCTTCTTGAGATAGGCAAGATAGCATTCCGTGGTGATGTTCAATATAGCTAAGTTCTACATCATGCAAGCTAGTGAATTTTATAACATTTTAGAACATGCATAATCACCAAAGCATCATAAATTTTAATGATGTGCAAAATTACAAATTTTGCATGATTGCATTTGTGTGTCTTGAGATTTGCAAGATAGCACTTCTTGGTGATGTTCAAGATAGCAATTTCTTCTCTTTTGAGAAGTGCAATTTTTGCTTTCTTCTTGAATTGTGCAAGCTAGCTATCTCCCCTTTTGTCATTGTCAAAAAGAAGGGAAAAACCCTTTACATCAATTTTTAAATCATGACAAAGGTTAGTATCAATCTCATTTATGCATCATTATATTTTCAAATTAAAACATGCACATTTTCAAAACATATAAACTCATTATTATATGCATGATTCCAAATCATCATTCATATTATTTCATTCAATTTGATAAATCAAGATCATGATTTTGATAAAACTCATTTCAAATTTAAATCATCAAAATCATTTTTATGGCTCACAAAATTTATAACATAAATAGATTCATGATTTCATTGGTAATATATTTTTCCCCTTTTTAAGTGTTTCATTTTAAGTGGTCGATTTCATGTTAGCATGTCTTTTCATTTATGAAAACATGCATCAATTTTTTAAAGCCACTGTTATTATCATGAAAATCGATAATCAAGAATCATCATACATAAAAAATATATACTCATTAATCATAACTTCAAATTAAGCATGATTTCATATACTCAAAATCGAGAAATAACAATGGAAATCAACATGATACACATTATTACTTCTCAACCACATATAGCATGATTTCATAAGGTATTTTTAATCACAATCATTTTGTTTATCATAAACATGCAATTTTCATGATTATTTTTAAAATTACTAGAATGATAAGCATGATTCCTAATTGTTTGTATTTTCATTATAAAATTATTAAACATGTAATTTTCAAGAAAATAAAAAAAATGCTTTAAGCATCATGTAATTTCAAAGTAAATTAAAGGCATTTTGATTACCTCAGCGTCCAAAGGCGTAAAGGCGTAGTTTGCCACCTCGCCTTTGTTGATTTTCTCCTCGTCTTCGGAGGAGCTCGATTCATCCCAATTTTTGTTCTTCTTCTTGCGTTCAAAGCAAGTAGTTCCGTTCTTTTTACTTTTTAATTTTTGTTTCATTTGTTGTTTAAGTTCACCATCACTTGAGCTTATGCTCGAGTGGTCTTCAAATGTTCTATGTCCCAAATCCTTCCTGTTCTTTGGAAGGTGGTTCTCAAGTTCTTCACATGCATTGCACGTCATTTCATATGTGATCAATGAACCAATTAGTTCTTCAAGTGGAAATTGGTTCAAGTTTTTCGATTCTTGAATAGCAGTTACTTTTGAATCCCAAGTTTTAGAAAGTGAGCGCAAAACTTTGTTAACGAGTTCAAAATCCGAAAAGCTTTTACCAAGTGAATTTAAACCATTGACGACATCCGTAAAACGGGTGTACATGTCAACAACGGTTTCGCTTGGTTTCATATGAAAAAGCTCGAAATCATGCAGTAAAATATTAACTTTCGAGTCTTTGACTCTACTAGTTCCCTCGTGCGTGATTTCAAGAGTGCGCCAAATATCGAAAGCCGTTTCGCACAAAGAAACCCGATTGAACTCATTTTTGTCCAAAGCACAAAATAAGACATTCATAGCCTTTGCGTTTAAAGAAAAATACTTCTTCTCTAAATCCGACCATTCGTTCATCGGTTTAGAGGGAAGTTGAGAACCGTTTTCAACGATATTCCATAAATCCAGATTTAGAGAAATCAAGAAAACTCTCATTCGAGTTTTCCAATAAGTGTAGTCCAATCCGTTAAAGAACGGTGGACGAAAGACCGAAAAGCCCTCTTGAAGAGCCATTTCTCTCGAGTGTAAATTCGAAATGAGAAATACCCCGCTCTGATACCAATTGTTAGGATCGAGAGCACTAAGAGGGGGGGGTGAATTAGTGCAGCGGAAATCTTTCAGCGATTAAAAACGAAAGCTGCGTTCGTTCGCTAAAAACTATTTTGATGCAAAAGCCAATTCTAGGATTACTTATGATTAAGTGCAATTTACGTCTAAACACAGTTTGCGTCTAAGCGCAGTTTGCGTCTAAATGCAGTTTGCGTCTAAATGCAGTTTGCGTCTAAATGCAGATTGCGTCTAAGCGCAGTTTGCATCTAAGCGCAGTTTGCGTCTAAGCTCAGATTGCGTCTAAGCGCAGTTTGCGTCTAAGCGCAGTTTGCGTCTAAACACAGTTTGCGTCTAAGCGCAGTTTACGTCTCAGCTCAGATTCGGAAAGATCTGAACTTAGACACTCATTCGTAAAAGCGCAGAAGGCAGTTTGCAGTTATAAATGGAATCAAAACGTAAACGTAAACTGCAAAGAAACTCGTTCGTAAAAGCGCAGAAGATAGTTTGCAATTATAAATAGAATCAAAACGTAAATGTAAACTGCAATGTAAAGATCGTACGAAAACACCGATTTATGTCTGAATGCAGATTCGGAAAGATCAGAACTTAGAAACTTGTTCGTAAAAGCGCAGAGAGCAGTAGCTATGTAGGAGGTTTGCAGTAATGATAAAGTGCTCAAAATAAAAGCAAACCAGAGATTTATAGTGGTTCGGTCAGTCTTGACCTACTCCACTTTTGGCTTCCTCCACCGACGAGGTCACCGACGTCAACTAGAGGCCTTCCTTCAATAGGCGAAGGCCAACTGCCCATTTACAGTTTCACTCCTTTTGACGGGCTCAGGAGACAACCCTTACAGAACCTTTCTCTCCTCTCTTTACAACTCAAGACTTGAAGAACAGAAAGAGGAGAACTTTTGGACTTTACACAAATTTGAGCTCTTAGAATCACAGAAAAGATCAAGAATTCGGTATAGGTCTGTATCTTTTCAGTGCTGAATGGGTGGGGTATTTATAGGCCCCAACCCAGTTCAAATTTGGAGCTCAAAACGATCAAATCTCGGAATTCCGGGATCAGGCGGTTGCACCTCCTGACTGGAGAGGTTGCATCGCCTGGCAGAGCTCGAAGACTGAGCCTCTGGGCGGTGCTACCTCTGTCAGGGGCGGTTGCACCTCTCTGCCAGAGCTCGAAGACCGAGCTCAGGCGGTTGCACCGCCTGACTGGAGAGGTTGCACCGCCTGGCAGAGCTCGAAACTTGAGCTCTAGCGGTGCTACCTCCTGACAGAGGAGGTTGCACCGCCCAGTCTCGCTCGGAGACTAAGCCCTGGGCGGTTGCACCTCTTGGCTGGGGCGGTTGCACCGCCCAGTCTCGCTGGGAGACATAGCCTGGGCGGTGCTACCTCCCTACCTGGGCAGTTGCACCTCCCACAGCAACCTGGGTCCGAATGGGCTGAACCATTTGACCCAATTTGAGTTCTTCAGGGGCCCAATTGCCCCAGGATTAAGCTAATGGGATCACCTCCCATTTCTAACTTAATCAAAGTGCTAACTACGATTATTTCCTAAGACATATTCTGCAGCTTGCTTCGGTACGTCACTCGCTTCTTCCGGCGAGTTTCCGACGAACTTCCGTCGATTATCCGATGAACCCTCGGTGATGCTCCTGCGGACTTCCGGCAAACTCCTGGACTGCGACGATCCACTTGGCAAGTTCCGACAAGCTCCTTTGGCAAGCTTCTGGACTTCTCGGATTTGTTCCCGCAGAACCTCTGACGACTATCCGAACTTCCGTCGAGCTCTCGAACTCCCAACGTGATCATTGTCATGACTCCGGCGCAACTCCTGCTGCATGTCTTACTTTCATCGTAGTTAATCCTGCACATGTAAAACAAAACTTCGATCGAGACAATTAATCCTAAGCAATTAACCAAGTTGTCCGGCATGTCATTGGTCCCTCGACGCTTCGTCCGATTCTTCGGCGCATCGTCCTTTCCTGCGGCCTATTGCCCAATCGGCCAGTTGGCTCCACAACTCCGATATCCTTGGCACAATACCCGCTCTTCTTGGCTCAATGCCCGAGTCTACGACCTGAAGCCTTCTGTCGATACGTCGACCGATCCACCGGCCCGACGTCCAATCTTCTGACATGTTCCTCCGGCACAATATGATTTTCCTGCGTCACTCAAAACGCAGATTAAATCATAAACATATATCAAGTAGTTTTATCATCAAAATACTAGATTCAACATATCCAACTATTAAGTAGTTAAATCAACCTATTATAAGTATTTTTTATCTTAAGAAGTTTAATATAGTTTTTTTTTTCTTTTTAAATTCTATAATTTTTTTTAATCTTCTACTTTGTTAGATTTTAAGTTAGTAGTACCTTGTTGTTGTTGCTCCTATTTAAGATAGTATTTTTCAATATGATAGTTCTTTTCTCTACATACATCCGATTCCAACTAGATTAAGCCTATCAAAACCAGAATAAATCAATGGTTTTATGATTTTAAATTGAACTAAAATTGAATAGGACGGTTGGATTCCAAACAACTCTAAAAATAAAAAAAAGTTAAGATGTGATTGTGCTTCATGGTGGATAAGTTATTACTTTAGATTTTTTATTTTGATGACCAGAATAAATCAACGGTTTGAATTTGGGTGGGTATTCAATATCTCCATCTCGATAACTAATTAATTTAATAATTATTCTTTTGAGAGGAATATTTGTTTGATCAAAACAAGTATGCTTAATATCTTCATCTTGTTGATCAAATGGTTTAACAATTATTCTTTTTAACCTTGTTAATATTAGAATAATTTATTTTTTGTATGACCCCTATTACTTTGCTCTATCATCCGTGTAACAATAAAAATAGTAATAGAGACAAACGAGGAAGAAGATGAGTGATGATCCATAGTTTGAGAAATCCATTAATAAAACTCTTCTCTCGCGGTCTTTAACTTGATAAAATTTATATGATCAAATTTAGCATTCCAAATCGATACACATCATTTGGTACTCATATTATCAACATATATATTATATATTAGATGCTTAACCACGCCACTTTTGTGTCTTTGCTTATGGTTCCAAATGTTTGTTTCAGGGGAATTAGTGCCCGTATATTACTAATTAATGCAAGCAAACTCGCCAAACATCCCTGAAGTCTGGATCACTCGAATTCATTTGGTCGGTCCCCACTGGAAACCTTAAGACAGTGGGACTTCCATCAATGAAAAAGGCAGCTGTCCTGTTGCCAAGGAGTTTGCTCCAGTAAACATTACACAATACATGTCTTCTGCCGCAGAGAGAGAGAGAGAGAGAGAGAGAGAGAGAGATCTGATCAATTACTTGTATGATGTGTTTCCCAGTGCTTCAGACTAGTTGGATTCGTGTTCTGCCAGGCGGGGACAAGCATGAGCATTCCGATTGAGAAGAGTACAATTAGTAAAGAGACTGAAAGATTGGGGGTGGATCAGCAGGATTGGGTTAGACATGGGGACTGTGCTATCTCTTTCAGGTCAGCTCCTGCTGAGATTCGTGTGCGTCAAGCCACTCAAAGCAAGCAGGCAGGCAATCACGCGGACGACTCGGATAAATATGACCCCATATTGGCAGCTGTTTTAAGCATTGCACCACATTCATTCTGGGGTACCCCTCCCACACTAAAGGCTACATCACATTCATTACAGAGTGGCCTTGAGCTTTACTGGTCCCACGACAAACCAAAAGGTCCAACCCATATGTTTCCTTCTGCGGTACATCCACAATCTTTTCTCTTCCCGGTAACTATTCAAGAAAAAAGATGAGATATATTTTAATCTTGAATCGATTTCCTGACCACAAAGCCTTGAATCTACGAGGCTTCCTAAGTGTCCCTTAAATTTGCAGTGGTTTTGAGTATGTTCTTAATGGCTGTTGAGCTTAATTTAGTCCTGTTTTTTCCATGCTGATAGATGAGATGAATAAGGAAGGGAATCAGGAGTACGGCATTAGTGGTGCAAATTCAGCGCAGGCAAAGACATAAGTAGTCGAATCTATTGTCTCCAGAATTAGGGTGATATGCAGAGAGCCCATGAAGAAGTGAAGCAAGAGAGACAGAGAGAGTGGCTTACAGATCAAGGAGAACGGGGGGGAGGAGGAGGAAGAAGAAGAGATGCCAACAGTTTGGTTTGCCTTGAAGAGATCTCTCCACTGCAAGTCTGAGCCGTCGGAGGTTCATGATCCAAAGGCCAGGGGGCATCTTGGAACCATCTTGACAAGGAAAGCGGGAAGGTCTGGGTGCTCTAGATCCATAGCCAATCTCAGAGATGTCATCCATGGAAGCAAGAGGCACATTGAGAAGCCACCGAGTTGCAGCCCGAGGTCCATCGGGAGTAGTGAGTTCATAAACCCAATCACCCATGATGTTATTCTTAACAATTCCAGGTGCGAGCTGAGGATATCTGGATTGGGAGCCTGCCAAGAGGGCGAGGCAGGATTGGATTCTCCCTGCGTTGGCACCCTTAGGCCTGGGACGCCTGGACCAGGAGGCCACCCCTCACCACTTCAATATAACCCTCCTCCATGTGGCGGAGCTAGTAGCACTCCAGCAAGAAAATGCCCTAGCGTCTCCGGTGACGGAGAAGACCATGGCCCCGGGGGTTCATCTCTCGCTACCGTTTTGCTTGGCCATGGTGTTGTCGGACCCCATCACGCCGCTTCAACACCAAGGTTCTCTCATGAGATGCATTTGCAGAAGTGCTCTGCGGCTGTGACCTGCCACAAATGTGGGGAGAAGTTTGTGAAGTGGGAGACCTTGGAGGCGCACCACCTAACCAAGCATGCAGGTACCATGTCGATCTTTGCTGCTTTTAGTGGATTTCCTGGAATTGTTTAGTGTCTCATGTTTATTTCTTTCCTTCGCATCCATCCGACGAAGCATATGCGTACCAGAGGATTAGTGGTCGCCAATGTCTTGCAGCGCTATTGCTGTTTCTTGTTTTCCTACATCACAATCTTCTTCGGTTGGAGGTGAGGGACTGACTTGTGCTTCTCTTACGCATGTAGTTAGCGAACTTGTGGAAGGTGACTCCTCTAGGAAGATAGTAGAAATGATATGCAGAACAGGGTGGTCCAAGACCGACGGCAGCTGCGGACGGATCGAGAGGGTCCTCAAGGTCCATAACATGCAGAAAACTCTTACTCTCTTTGAGGAGTACAGGGAAACGGTTAAGATGAAAGCCAGCAAGCTGCCAAAGAAGCACCCTAGATGCCTGGCCGACGGCAATGAGCTTCTGAGGTTCCATGGCACCACAATTGCCTGTTCTCTCGGCACGAACGGCTCGTCTGGGCTTTGCGCGTTGGAGAAATGCAGTGTTTGTCAGATCATCAGACACGGATTCTCCGGCAACGAGGAAACCAAGGGAGGGATCGGCGTTTTTACGACTTCCACTAGCGGTAGAGCACTGGAATCAATCGAGACGGATGAAGATGATACTTCCGTGAAGAAAGCGCTGTTGGTGTGCAGAGTCATCGCTGGGAGGGTTCATAAGCCTTTGGACAACTACCAAGAGCTAGTAGGTCAGTGTGCCTTCGATTCGTTGGCGGGGAAGGTGGGTCTTTACGCAAATATTGAGGAGCTCTATTTGCTCAACCCAAAAGCTCTACTTCCATGCTTTGTGGTAATATGTAAAACCCTCAAGTAACTTCCACTACGCCTCTCAGTAGACTTTGATATTGAACTTTCCTTCCTCGACAAACAGTAATTGGGTCGTCGTCTTGGTCGATGAATCCCACCTCCACATTCAGTGCCTTGTCTCTGCGTCAGAGATGTCAAAATCATACTGAGATGTCTGTCTCTCGGGCGTGAATAGCTTCACATCTGCATTTTGGGTTGCATGCTCTCACGTGACGTTTTTACTGTAGCATAGAAAGATCATACGTATTGATATGCGTTGCTTTTACTTCGTAGTCGTTGCTCTGATTTATAAAGCATTCTGTGCACTTAACCTTCAGCTGGCCACTGCTTCCATTTCTTTTTATTAGCATTCATTACAACTGGAATTTGATGAAAAAAATGTTTTCTTGTTCTTGCTTTTTGTGAAGATAAACACTACAGAATGATTCGGTTTGGTGAATTTAGCTTTTCTTCTTCACCATTTTGCAACGGGTAGGATTCGTTCATCCTGACTGGCTAATCACTGGGTAGTGTTCCCGGGACTGTTGGATCATGGTTGGTCTGATAAGAGGTCCCCCATAGCCTGTATAAAAGCTCTGTCTGCAGTTCCCGCTACAGGTGGGGATAGATATGCACCTCTAAGAAGGTGGAAAAGTGGCTTTAGATAAATAATATATTTCTTAGGAGATAATTTTATTGAGATGACAAGATTCTTTACTCTTATAGATCTTCTATAGATCTTATAGATCGGTATCGTTGTTGCTTCTAAATCCAATAATGGTGTGCGTAGATAAGATGTGTATCGTATATTTAATCTATTATTATTTGACTTTAGTTTCTAATATTCAAGTTTTCTATCTAAAAGTGGCATAATTATGATTTTTATGTCACTTTAGCTTTTCTTCTACACCATTTTGCAACAACAATACTATATTTTATTGGTATAATTTTCTTCTTCGTTATTATATAAATAGGTGACTGTAGTAGTGTTGTTGCGTGTAGTGACAACAACAGCATTGCTGCTTGTGGTGACTACAACAATGTACTGTAGTATTTGCTAGTTATAATTGGCATCAATTGGATGTTGAAGGCTACCGTATCCAATTAATGCATGGCGAACTTGTAAGTATTAGGCACCACTATGACAGTGTGGTTGTCGATCGACGCATGTGCATAGTCGCACGATGGGACGATCCATCAGCAGCACTAGGTTAGCGATGCATTGTGAAGATGTTCTACCGATGAGGAATATGATAGCATAGCACAACAATCAGTGAGGTCACTAGTCGACCATGTAAGAAGACGTGCACCACCCCAGGTGGCGCACAAGTGACAAACGACTACTATACCACTGACCTGTGCGTGTGGACACGTTGGAACATAGGGGCGACTACGAGGGTTACGGTTTCATTTATTAAAATTATATTTTTACTCTTATAAATCTTTTAATTCTAACTTATATCCTATTAATAGTTCTACCATTCAAAAATATATAATTTCATTATATATCCCAAGCAAAATTATAGTTTTGTCCTTTAAAATTTAAAATTTTTTACTTATGTCCTCAATTATAAAATTGATTAGTTTGATTTATTTTAATCAACTATTTTGATCGGACTTAATTATGTTTGTATTTTGATTGCTTGACTGGATTTAAATTCGATAAATTAAGTTTTGATCAAATTTGAAAAAAATTAAATATTAATTAATTATTTACTTTGTTCAACTTTAATGTTGATGGGCTTAATTGAGTAAATAGTTCACTAAAATCTATGAGTCTAATTTGGATGGACCAATTCTAGGCTTGCCCAATTAAAAAAAGATGGATAGGTCTAATTTAGGTTTCTAAGTGGAATTTTAAAAAATATAAATTATGATTTTCTTTTATAGTTTTTTCATATGACATATTGATAAAATTTGGTATATGATGAATAAAAAAATTAATTATTGTTCTTATAAATTTATTTGGTTATTTAGATACATATATTTAAAATTTTAAAATAATATTTATTTTTATATAAAAGGTATGATTTATGATTTATGATTAGTTATTATATAAGTTTTTTTATATTGATTAATATTCAATAATTATTAAGGTTATTTTTTTATTATTATTGAATTATTTTGACATAGATTAGATTGAAAAAAATTTGGTAAATATTATTTGTAACTCATGTCCCTAAGTATTATTTGACTAGTAAACATCAAAATAGCCTAGGATGATAAGCTTATGGGATATAAATTATAATAAATATTTTATTATTTATAGAATATTTTAAATTATATTTTATATTATTGTATTGGTCTTGTAGTCATTAAAGTGATCTAAACTAAAAACTTATAAAATTACATCAAAGAATTAGTCCTAAATGATATTAAGAAAAATAATATTCACAATAGCACATATAATTAGGAGATTTAGATAATTCCAAAAGAGAATCTGCTTCGAATAATTATGTGATGGGATAGAATGATATTATCTTAAATATCTTTATAGTTTAGGGTTGTATACCCAAAGATAGCAACACTATTCCACAAAGATGATATCAGTCCTCTATAAATAATTTTGAGTAAATACTAGAGATATCAATATTTCATTATGAAATATAGATGATATTAATAGTTCAACATTTATTGGTAAATTCAAAGTATTTAATATTATATTATTTTATTATAGTGGTACTTTCATCATTATATTCTTGTAAATATTCTTATATTTTTTATATTAAATTATTATAATTGATTTGAGTATATACAATTTACACTAGATATATTAGACTTTGATCAGACCAGTTGAAAGAATCACAAACATAACTACTTAAAGTTTTATAAAATAAATAATTAAGATAAATAATCAAGAATGGTCTAAAAGATTTAATTTTATGATAATTATTAATAATATTTAAACTTTATTATAGTTTACAACTAATACATTAGAATATTTTAAAGATCAATTTAAATTTATTGTCAAGTCATTAAGATCATTGATCGACATATTAATGAAAGAACTAACTAAAATTGAATATAATGATATTTGAAAATTTTAAAATTATATCATCAATATGACTGAAAAAAGTTATAAGTCCAAGAATATTAAGCATGAATGTAATTGAGTTTTTTCTTGTATAATTATTTTTTTATTTTATTTTTTTAGTTTGGCTTATTTAAATTTTACTATAATAAAATTAAGGATAAATGAAATTTAAATAAGCTAACTAGTATGTGTATTGAGAAAAAAAAATTAAGATTCAAATAGAAAAGACTTATAATATTTTAGGTACTACTAAAAGAGTGAGTAATAATAAAAGAAAGTTGAAATGTAAATCACTCATGTTTTTAAATGCTATATAAACTTATAAAAGAAAAATTTTCATAGGTAAAGTATTACTTCTATGATAAAAAAGGTTAGGTGAAGAAGGATTATGAGGTTTTGGTTCAAAAGAAAAATGTATTAGTTTGACTTTTATATGTTTTGAATCAAACGTTATAAAAGTTATTTTTTAATACTTGATGGATTGATTCTGAAGCTTTAATTTATGTTACCAATAATAAGGATTCATTTTAACATGAAAATCAAAAGCGTAAGAAATATTTATCCCCTACGCCTAGTAGGATTTATCTTCTAGCAAAAACGATACTAGTTGGGACTTATTACCTATACATAGTAACAATTCATTTGATAGATTTTGAGTATGTATGCATAATTTTAGAATTTTAGTTTTTCTATCTAAAATTGTCAGTATATTATTTTTCTTTAGTGGTTGTAAGCTCAAGATATTTATGATTCAACAAAAGTTAACTTTTAAATTCTATATGAGGTCTATACATAATTAATGTGAATCTTAAATTTACAATGATCCTATAATCAAATATTAGAATAAAATATAATTTCATAAACTTCTTAATATTATATATGCATATATTTATAGGTCACTCCATATTCTTTATTTCAGTGGAAAGAAATATTTTATCACTTTTATAAATTACATATTAAGATATAACTATATAAGGTCTCAATCTATTAACAACTTTAAGTATATATAAATGAAGTCGAAAGATAATTAAATAGAAAAGTTAAAATTATCGGATCTAATATGAGGTGATAAATTTTATGATACTTACGATGAGTCTGGTCATAATTTTAGTTTTTTTATTAAATTTTAAAAAAAATAGGATATTTATACTTAGTATATTTTATTAGATGTACCACAATAATACTTAAAGGTGAAATCATAATCTTATGAATATGATTAAGAGTATGATAGATTATTCTTCTATACCCGGATCAATTTTATAAATAACTTGAATATGATTACCAGAAAGTCAATTTTATAAACTTTTTTCAGTTATTGATTAATAAGAAACCGGAGACATTTACTATTTAGGATTGTCTTGCATAAGAATCTTTAATTCAAATAAAAAAAATTGAATTCAATGACTATTTTTGAGTATTTTATTATTTATTCAATTAAAAAAAAAAGATATACATTTTATTACTCTAATCATAAGGATATAATATGGAATTCCTAGAAAATGATTGCTATATGAATTATTTTAACAAGTAATTACTAAATGATAACATATTTAAAAAAATAAAATATTATTAACTTGAGACAAGATTGCAAAAATTCTGCTCACCAAAGCTTAAAATAATATATAAGAATTGAGGCCAGTTCAATCTTAGAAAAAAATATATTTGATTCTTCAATTTTTGCAGAAGCAGCAAGTGGACCGTCTTATTTACATTTCTTTATATGTATAGTAAATTGGTACGTTCAAACTTAGATATGAGGTTTTCAATATTGTTAACGCAATTTTTAAGTAGCCAATGTGAAGAAACTTCTTTCTTCAGTTTATGAGATTTAGATCATCACTTTCAATTTTTAAATTAGTTATTATTTCTTAATAGCTAAAACTAAGCTTCCTTTGATTGCCAATGCTTCATTGAGCTTTGCCATCCAAATTGTCATCGACTTGCAGCCTGCAAAAATACGACTTTTAATACTATCTTTGATTAAAAATCTAATTTTATTCTTATCCGTAGATGCATCATAAGCACCATCTGACACCAATAATACCCGAACAGCAATATTACTAAATGATGATCGGAGGTCAACGCAAAGAATTGACTATCTCTCTGTTTGTTCTCTTTGTCTTGACTCAATAAATTGAAGGTCTGACCCCACAATTAGGCCAATGGACGTATCTATCTGTCCTATCCTTTGGACCTAATGCACCAATTAGGTCAAGGCCTTACAAATAATAAATTAAGACTCTCTGGAGACGTAGACACGAATTCTTGTTTTCTTTGGTTAAATTCTCCACACGTCTTATAATGATTCTCGACCCTCAGCTGAGACACTACTTATCCCTTGTTAATTTGACGGTGGAAATCACACAAACACCAATATTTATCGTAGCACTTGACCTTGGCAAGATTCACATACCTATGCACTTGAATTTTTTGGTTCATGGACCCTCCTCCCACTGCTGCTCACCGAGTCACCTTGTTATCTATTCCCACTTTGGTCACCGATCAACATCATGTCATTAATGAAGCCGAACATTTTCGGCATCTCCATTTATATTCACACATAAGATAACCATGTATCACATGGTCTTCTCCGTGTAGTTGTTGCTTCGAACCACTAACCAGCCTACACAACACCCTTCGACATTGGGTCTCACTGGTACTCGATCGAGATGTTCCCCTGTTGCCACTAATATTCTTCATGCAACTGACTCTTTTGACGGCCCGGACGAAGTCTGACCGGTCAAATGCGACGCCAGAGGGAAGATCCCATCCGTCTGATCTACATCGGACGGGCAAATCTCGCGCCAACGAGACACCGAGAGGTCAAACTTGACGCTCCCGCGTGTCGAGTGGCATATGGGATCCACACCGCAGGCGTGTCACGCGGTAGGAACCCGAGGGTCACGTGACGAGGCGCGGTGGGCCACGGGGGCGGAACTGTCGACAGTGGCTGCGCACGTTGATGTCAGGAGCCTGAGCACCGCGAGATCTCAATCGAACGGCTAGTGCTGGTTGGAATCTCAGGTCGGCAGGGTTAACGCCGTCAGGTCCGTCGAGTTCGCGGTCAGATTGATCTGAGGGTCGCCCAGTCGGAAACGCTGTCAAATGGTACGGTTAAATCTCGCTTTCTCGGTGTCCCCTATAAAGGCGCAGCTAATGGGACGCCGTGAGCAGAGCAGCAACTTTTTCCACTAGAGAGGAGAGGGGAAGACGAGCGAGGCGAAGAGATTCTTTAAGAAGGTAGGATCGGTGACCTCAAGGTTTATTTTTATACGTGTCTCTAGTTGGTTTGCATGGCAAATTTTTACACTTGAGGTCTAATTTTTGTTCCGTTGATTCGTGCGGGGGTTCCCAAAGATTTTCGCGAAATCTGTTGAATTCTGCTGGTTTTGATTAATCTTTCTGTATTTTATGGTGATTGGTGATTGAGGCTCGTATGCGAGGTTGATCAGGCGTTTCTTCTTACAAGCTATGATTCGTTAGGGAAACAAGTTGCAAACTTTGATTGTTGATAAAAAGCAAAAAAGTCTTCGCTTTGTCTTTGCTTTTACCTTTTGGAGTTGGATGGGTGTATGTTATCCGTTGTTAGGCTTGAGTGGGTTTGCTGTTTAAGGTTAATATGACGTAAAAAATAGGATCGTATGACTTATATTCTGACACTTGCTTCTTTCCCTTTTTCCGTTTGATTTTTTTGATGTTTCCTTAAATCGTGTTCTTTCTGAGAGATATTGATTATCTGTTCATTGTTTGTGAATAGAAATTAACAATCTTACATGAAAAGATGAAGAGGGAAATGACTACCCTCTCATTAAGTTCTGCAGTGACGCATAAAGTTTTTTGCAAACCTTTGATGCAAATCACTTGTGCTCAGTGTTCCCCTGATGCTTTCTTCCAATATCATCAATATTCTGCATTGCTTACCCCTATATAAAAGAAAAGAAAAACTTGTCACTAGGATGATTCTCTTTATCAGCCTTCACTGCTCTTCACCATCTTCTATGCATATAGCCTAATCCACATGTTCAATGCACAACCAAGAAATATCAGTGGAAATGAAATGGGTTTTTCACATATGTTACATTTGTGCACTGATTAATTCTTCCTGTATGGAACTACATTGGTTTCTTATTTGATATAATCTTGTCATTTTAGCAATATATATTATTTATCAGTGTAATTACAGTTATCTAATGTGAAGTTAAATGACATCCATCGTAGTAATTTCAGGATTTGCAAGTGAGGACTAACCTACAAAATATTTCATAAGTCGGGAATCTTTGGAAAACCACTCTTGGATGATCCAAAGATTTTGGCCTACTTCAAGGATCTGGAAAATATTGTGTAGAAAAGGATTTTGTCAAAAAGTTATTCATATGGTTAAAAAAAATGGAGGCTTGACTAGCTACGATTGGTCTCAAGTTTCCAGTAACATACAGTTTTCTACCATATTTCTCGGCAGCCTACCACATTAGGACCTTATCAAGTTTTGCTTTTTTAAATGAGACATTGTATTTTAGTTCATGTCTTGCATAAATCAATTTTGGAACAAAACAAAATAAGTAACACAGAATTTTATAGTGATTAGTCTAGACATGAAGATATTCTAATTACAGAGACAATTAATAATACTGGGATGCTCGAAAACAACACCAGGAAGGAAATCTTCAATTTGCTATATATAAAAGGCTTACACCTAACAATGCTAGAGTTGGAGTTTGATATCAATTGTTCTGGATGATGGATCATTGTTGGTGCACTTGATACAATCTGGCAATAAATGTTGATTATTTTTCAATAAGACCTATCATAGTTATCTGTTTTTGTACTTCTAGGATGGATACTTGGTAAGGTGAAAGAGGCAGGATGCATGAAGTGCTGGGATGGGAGACTGATTAGAATTCTCAGAGGGGTATAGGCGGGATGCTTTATCCTAGAATTATGTCGTACTACTTACAGTCTACTTGAGCTCATATTAAAAATAAGTTATTCAATGAATCTCAAAGGAAGAAATGGCAAGAATAGTTACACTCTGAAAAATCATGTCCATTATTTCTGTCAATGAATCATGGTCATTATTGGTGGTTGTATGATCTTGTCGTGATACGCTTGATTGTTTTGATCTCCCTCCCTCCCAGAGTTCATGCTGTCTTTCTTATGTTCATGCAATAATTTTAACCAGTGTGAAAATTAAATTAGCCCCCGAACTGGTATATTCTTGATGGGCATATCACTGTGGTTTCACTGTTATAAAAAATTAAAAAGCCATGTGCTTGTACTCTCCTAGGCAATGTTATTTTTGTCACCTCAGAAGCTGTTAAAATTCTTCATTACCACATGTGAAGCTCTTAATTTCTGCATTAAGACATCCAATGAACAAAGAAGGTTTTGCTAGTACGAGGGCTCATCATCTGTGCAATGAAAGAGGAAATCCTCAGCATAATTCATTCTGTATAACCTAGAATATTGGATTAGAACTACCATCCATAAATTACTAAGGAATTGTGAAAGCCCAATGCCAGTAGGTGACTAGGCAACATATTGCCATATATATGTAAACTTGTCGGTTATGTTACGAGAGAATCTGGTCAATTGTGCCAATGAATCTTTCTTTCTACTTCTTTTGATCATTAAAGTATCATCGATGTGGTTGTTAGGCTTTGGTAAGTGCCATTTAGAAGAATGTAATGTTTGCCTCAAGCTCTTCAGTTTCTGCACTAATGTTTTATGTAAGAATTATGAACATAGAGTATGTACATATGCTATGTGTGAGAACAATTTCAAATTAAGTTGCTGTATGCAATACTGCTATCCTCTACAATTGCAGAACTGCTTAAGAATGAATGAGAGATACTGTAGGAACCAGGAGTTTTGCCTGATCCACCTTTGAGACCCTAAAAATTTCTCAGTGCCTTTGGCCACTAGCTTAAAAGATAAGTATATAAATAATGTGGCTCCCTAAACTGCATAGACAATAGTCTCTTTCAAGACTTGGGTAGCTATGTGATTCATTGGTTTTAAATTGACTGATATGTTATTGCCTTCATTCTCTTCCTCCTTTCTTTTTCCAGTAATTATATGCATCTTGCAGTAATGATCTCCTTTTAAGTCAGCTGTAGCCTCATTTGGTTTTCATTGACAAGCATGCTTTTATGTGATATTTGATTGAGGCTGTGTTCCTTTCCTCTTTCATGCACAGATATCTCATGCATAGTTGATGCTCATCCTTCTAGCATGGACTCTCATCAGTTATATGGAATGACTGGTGCAAATTTATCGTGTGAACACCCTTCTCCAAGAAATCTAGTGCTTATTGAATGGACACTTGATTCCACAAAATCAGCTCTTGGCAACTCACCCAGCTCCCCTCTTTCTAGCCAGTTTGAGTGTGACAATTTGTCTGTGCCAAGCAATATTCAGGATCAGCACAGCTCCACAGATACCATCCCAGGGGTTAGCCTCTCTGGGTACTCTCCATTGGACACCGACAGCAGATTCAAACCGTCGCAAGTTCAACTTCCAGAGGGTATCCAGATACAATCCAATTCACTTTCTGCAGCTTCCAGTCAGAGCATGAAGCACGCGTTACAGGAGATTGAAACTGCTCTCATGGCACCGGATACAGATGAACCAACAACCAGCACTGATCCTGAGTTGAAGGAGAACAAGCAAACTCAGCTGCCAAAGCAGCGGTCAAGAACATGGACCCATGAAATCCAGTTAGAATCTCCTTCTCTAGTCCATCCTTGTTACCTCTCCGGTAGAAATTTGAATCCAAGTCATGAAGTGCGTCCGGAGAAACGTCTCAGAGAAATGAGGAAACCATCAGGTAATGATGTGAAACAGCTTCTAATCAAGTGTGCTGAAACTCTATCCAAGAACAAGATAAAGGAATTTGAATTATTAGTTGAAAAAGCCCGAAGTGTTGTTTCTATTACTGGAGTACCTATCCAGCGACTTGGTGCTTATATGCTGGAAGGGCTGGTGGCAAGGCACAAGTCTTCTGGCACCAACATCCATCGTGCCTTGAGGTGCCGTGAGCCAGAAAGTAAGGAGCTTCTTTCCTACATGAGGATTTTGTATGACATATGCCCCTACTTCAAGTTTGGGTATATGGCAGCGAATGGAGCAATAGCTGATGCGCTAAAGAAGGAGGACAGGATCCACATTATAGACTTCCAGATTGCTCAAGGGACCCGATGGGTCACTCTTATTCAAGCATTAGCTGCAAGACCTGGGGGTCCACCACATGTGCGAATAACAGGGATTGATGATCCAGTGGCAGAGTATACTCGAGGAGATGGGTTGCATGTAGTCGGGAAGATGTTGCTGGACATGTCCAAGAAATTCAATATTCCGCTTGAGTTTAAAGGCCTCCCTGCATGTGAGCCTGAGGTTACAAAAGAAATGTTGGATGTTAGGCTTGGGGAAGCCCTTGCCGTCAACTTCAGTCTCCAGCTCCACCACACGCCCGATGAGAGTGTCGAGGTAAACAACCCTGGTGATGGATTGCTCAGGTTGGTGAAGAGTTTGTCCCCGAAAGTGATGACTTTGGTGGAGCAGGAGTCCAACACCAACACGACACCATTCTCGTCGAGATTTGTCGAGACACTAGATTACTACTCTGCCATGTTTGAATCGGTTGATGTGATGCTGCCCAAGGAGAGCAAGGATAGGACAAACATCGAGCAGCATTGTCTGGCAAAGGACATAGTTAACATCATTGCCTGCGAAGGGAAGGATAGGATCGAGAGGCACGAGCTGCTGAGCAAGTGGAGATCCAGGCTCAGCATGGTAGGTTTTAGACCTTACCCGCTTAGCCCGTATGTGAACTCAGTGATAAAGACTCTGTTGGGTTATTACTCAGATAAATATACGTTGATGGAGAAAGATGGTGCGTTGCTGCTGGGTTGGAAGAATAGGAACCTCGTCTCGGCTTCTGCTTGGCACTGATCAGTAATTGCCCATTAGAGAGAAGCCTCCAAGGAATAAAGGTCAGATCGCTGAATGCAGAACATCCACGTACGAATCTCGTGATGTATCTCGTTGTTCTGTTGCCCGCTGCCCGAGTGCTGCGTCTGTTGTTGTAATCAGAGTCTTCTGTGACACCAAACTACTTGGGAGCTTGAGAATCGTATGTATTCGATTCTGTTTTCTTCTAATCAATTTTTTGGGCCCGAAATCAAATGGGTCGGGTCTGATCGGGCTATCGATGTGAGAATATTGTTTGAAAGGAGCGTTGCGGTATCATCTACTCATTGGAATGATAATTTATTGCGATCAATAACACGTACCACGGCTCGTTGACGTCTTGTCAGTTCTCGTATGCAGTAGTTGACTTCTATCTTTGCGTTGCTTGCTGGGTCAACCTATGATTTGCGAGATGAGCAGAGGACGTGTCCATCATGTTCACTTTCCAAGCTAGAAGACAATAAGCTACTCGGATCTCTCTCTCTCTATGCAGCTCCTGTTCACATGCATGCAAATGACCCTGTTGGGATCATATATACGTCGTCTTCACGAAGAGGGTGCAACCATCGAGTATAGGATCGATGTTGAAGCGTACCGCAACCGATGGTGGTAATGCCATCATTTTGTGTGAAAGCTTTTAATTCCCTTCTTCCTCTTTACGAATACTCAAGATAAAGAGTAATCCATCAAATCACATGGTGAAATGAACCACCTTCAATTTTAATCAATCAAGTATGTACATATTTTTCCAAACTTAATCAAAATGACAAAAGAAAGGACAAGAAAAATATAGAGTCACCAACATCTATCATCATCAACAGCACCAACATGAAATTACAGGCATGCATTCGGTTTTGCTTCCGAAACATTTCTTCATACTCACTCACTGCCATGATGCTTAGAATAGGAAGACCATCGGAGCAAATGCGGGCACGACGGCGTAGTGCCTGACAGAAGCAAATGAATAGAGACCTTATTAAACTTGCTTATTCGAAAATATAGTTTTTTTCTTAATTAGACTATTCCTAAGCAGCATGCCAAGCACTTCATCGACCACCTTTGCTCCAATAAAGTATCAATGATGCCTACATCTTTCTACTCTCAACTCCTCTGCTTTTATTTCATCCAAAAAAGTTAGCTAAAAGCTTTTATTTCATGTTCCTTGGCATCTCCCTGACTGTCACACGTACACACAGTCTCAACTGCTTCCATAAACCTTCATATATATTAGAGCGAAAAAGTAGCACAAGGAAACAGCAGCAGTAGATAAAACACACATTTACGTACTGGTAGTCGTATTTGGTAGCACGAGGCACTGCTCTAACAGCCGGTTTCGCCTTCGCCTTCGCCTTCACCGATCCTCCGCTCTTCGCCA
This sequence comes from Musa acuminata AAA Group, assembly GCF_036884655.1. Classification (NCBI taxonomy): domain Eukaryota; kingdom Viridiplantae; phylum Streptophyta; class Magnoliopsida; order Zingiberales; family Musaceae; genus Musa; species Musa acuminata. The sequence continues at coordinate 34,655,554 of NC_088343.1, read as the reverse complement.
CCGTCGCCGGCTGCCTCGGAGTCCCCACGGAGGCACCGTCCTCCGAGATCGACAGCAGAGACGGCCGCCACGGCGGCACCCACCCGCGCGTCGCCCTTCGAAGAAGCTTCTCCGGCGGCGCAGTCTCCGCCGCTGGCTGCGTGTCCCCAGCTTCCGCCGTCGGCGTTGGCGCCGTCTCCTCCGGCAGGGAGGCTCGACGGCCGCAAGGGAATTCCAGTAGCCTCATCGATCCCTCAGCCCCTCCCAACGCAGAATAATTTGGATTACAAGGCTGCCATCGCAGGCATCGGCCAGTCGTGAGAAGACGACTTGGTACCTCACCACTCCCGGCGATTTGGTCTGTCTATATAACCATTTCCTCGTCGGTTGACCTGAAAGTCTTCGATAAAGTAGTCATTGCTTCTGACTGACTACTCCATGGATATAACGAAGTGGTCCTCAGTGACGTTTTGCGCAATTAAAAATAATAATAATAATACTAATAATAAAAAGGACAGCTGGGATCGGATACAGTTTAGCTGGCGGAATAATATTATATATATATATATATATATATATATATTATTATATATATATATATAGTTTTATTGGTATGATAATTAAATAAATATGTTATTACTCTTTGGCAACCATTTAGTAGGTAGGAAGGGTGTAATATTTTGATAAGCCACATATAAAAAATGGGTTAGAATTAAAATTAATAGATCAATTATCTCAACATATTAAATCTAATAATTATTTGGTAATCAGCAAATAAAATCATTTTAATGGGGAACGTATAGTCACACCCTTTTGACTTTTCCAAGCACGCCAGCTAATCCCCAAATCATCTGTTATTACGTTTTCCTTGTTTTAAGGCTAATATAATCGTTGGTAGGTTTTCTATCTGTACATCATTAACAATCACTTAATTAATAAACTAATTATGATATTATTAAAGAAGTAAAATCAAAAAGATAAAAATATCTTGCATGATGCAGTACCTAGAATTAATATTCCCAGTAGAAGATTCAAGTCCATTGGTGTTTCGGTAAAAGGAAGTATTTGTTCTTAAGTCCTCTCACAGCTGGTATCTTCCAATAAATGTGTTGCAAGTCTTTGATCTCGAAGTCAAACCGCATCATCACCATCATCATCAGCATCAGCTAATCTAATCCTAATCCCACAGGTGTTTTCCCCTTAAAAAAACACACTCAGTGGCCGTCCACGAAGGAACACATTTATGGGAAACAGTAGTTGCTGACTCACTGCTCCACCAAACTTTTGGTGGAGTGAGATATTAAGATGAGTTAAGGTCACAAAGGCCCTCTCTCTCTCTCTCTCTCTCTCTCTCTCTCTCTCTCTTTTAATGTAAAAGGTAGCATGCAAATGGCATGCTTGTTATTATAAACATAAATATATTGTTAAAAATCTTTATAAGCATGCTTTTTTTATATTATTTATAAATATATTGTTAAAAAAATTTATCGACAGAGTTAACTAAGGCATTCAAAGTATATGACTCGCTCATGTTTGGTAGTACGTTGAGTATTGATATGCACAAGGCCTGATTGCCCATTGAGTATTTTTACATATGCTTCTCGCGATACATTAAAATCGCCAGATGGTAGCATGCAAACGGCATGCTTATATTTATTAAGGATAGCTACTGATTTGTCTATAAAATCTATTTAAACTTCCCTTTTCTCAATTATCTTTCATGGTTGACATCGCTTTTCTTTCCATCCAAACCTAACTTCACCTTCCATTCTAACTAGTTCATCATATATTTATGTGAGTATAAAAATCATTATTTTCATGCTATACAAGACTTTTTTTTATCAAAAATCTAAAACTAAATAATAATAGACCTAAATATTATGATTCATACATTTTAAATACTGCTTAGAAAACCTTTAATTGATATGTAAACATATTGTTGTCGGATCCGAAAGTTTTAGTGGTGTCGATCTACAAAAAGAATTAGGCTCATATTTTTTCTCTTTTTTTATCTTTTGTAGAATCATTATAAGTGATGAATTTAGGAAGAAAAGAAAAATAAGAGAAGATATATAATCTTTCATTGATTAGTTCACGTGACTAAAGAAAAATAAAAGAAGATCTATAATCTCTGATATCTGTATATTCACATATTCATATGCACATTATGTTGTAGTATCTAGAACATCATATCTATTTATAGACGAGAGCAAAGGGTTTAAGAGAAGTAATTATAAGAGTCTCTCGTATCAAAATCATCTTCTAAGGAATCTTATCATAATTAGATTTTATTTTTATTTACCGATAATCATAATCAAAATCTAATCATATTCATAATATTTTACTTAATTAGATAGAATCATATAATTTTTTTACGAATTATATATTGAATGATTTTTCAACAAACAAACATGAACATGAGACTAAAGAGATGTATTTAAAATAATAATTTTTAAGTATCTGGATTGTTAAAACTAAAAATATTCCTAACCCGCCAATGAAAATCAAATTACTTATTTATTTACCATCTATATAATTTAGCTTTAAAACAAAGGAGTATATTTGTCCTCTCTATATATTTTAGCTTTAACGCAAAGGAGCTGATTTGTCCTTTGGAGTTGAGTTGTCCTTTGCAGTGGACTAACATGACTAGAGATCTATTTTATGTTGTTGTCATGAAGTTTATTAGAAGGGGAAAGGGGATATGATATTTCAATTTGAATGCCCAAAGGAGCTGATGTAACAAATCATCAATCTAAATGCTGTCTTTGTCTTGATGTAGCACCGGACAAAATTGTGGCCGGCTATAAGGCTGTTTCTGTGGCAATTTTTTACTCAGCAACAGTAGTGCTTTGGAGGCTTCAGGAATGTATCAGAATTACTGCATTGTGTGCAAGTGATGTGTGAGTGTAAGATTAAAACTGTGTTTGAATGAATAAAAACTATATTTATATTTTGATATATAATTGATGAAAAAATTTAAGTGAATATAATTGTGGATGCTTTAATTTGAGTAAATATTTGATAAACTATTTTGAATGTGCATCGAAGCATGTGTTATTTGGTAAATTATATTTTAAATATTTGTTGAATATTATTTGATAAAATTATTATTTTTACATTTTTAATAAATATTTTTTATTTAAATAAATAAATATAATTTTATAAAATATTTAAATATATAAAAAAAGTATAACTATATAAATAAATATAAAATAATTTATAAAAATAAATAAATAAAATTCTACCTTATTGATCAATATCAATTTTTACTTCTCTTGAAAGCACTCTTTGTGGTAAATATGTTTATATGTTAGAAGGTATCTACGTCTGAGTTGTCGATAAGTAAGACGATTGGTATTCTTTCTCGGTTCAGCCAAACCATTGGATTCGTATAGATATATAAAATTGATAATAGGCCTTATCCCCATCTCGATCTCATTAAATCTTATTCCATTGTCCTGTCCACGAACACTTCCAATCCGTTCTATTATATATTTATATATATATAGTCCTAAAGCTATGGAAGACACCAAACACGACCCATCCCCAACCCCTCCTCATCTCACTCTCAGCAACCTTTCCGGAATCGATTACAATCCATATCTCCTTGAGAATTGCAACACATATCATCATCCCCTCTGAACCTCCCTCCCATAAGCCCCTCAAGGATCCAACCCTACCCTCTATAATCGTCACCCACCCTATTACCATCTGCCATGTGGCCTGCTCATCACCACAGAAACCACTTCCATGCACGTGAGTGAAATGGGGAAACCCTAGCTAGCATACCCCAGCTTCCATGTTCTCGCCCTTCTCCACAGAGACATGAGGGCTGAGCTCAGGGGCAGCACTCCGGGCCATGTCTCCGTGCCTGATCCTAACCCCTTTGACACCCACCATGGGTCACTCTCCGGCGCTCTCAAGGGGTGCCTCGGAAGCCTGGATGGTGCAGGCATCGAGAAGCTCCTCCTCCACTGCGCCACCGCTGTCGAGGCCAACGACGCCACCCTGGTTCAGCAGGTCATGTGGGTTCTGAACAACATCGCCTCCTCGCATGGCGACCCCAACCAGAGGCTCACCTCCTGGTTCCTTAGGGCGCTCGTCACCCGCGCCTCCCAATTCTGCCCAACCGCCATCCCTTCCGCCACGACCGGGCTCACCAGGGCCCGGCCGATGACCGCAACCGAGCTCGTTGGCTACGTTGACCTCACTCCATGGCACCGCTTCGGATTCACGGCAGCTAATGGCGCCATCCTCAAGATGGTGCAGGGGAGGCGGAAGGTCCATGTGCTCGACTTCAGCATATACTACTGCATGCAATGGCCTACCCTCATCGACGCGCTTTCTGGAAGGCCCGAAGGGCCACCATTGCTCCGAATCACCATGCCCTCCGCTCGGCCGCCGGTTCCACCTCATCTGAATGTTTCCACGGAGGAGATCGGGCTGAAGTTGGCAAACTTCGCCAAGTCTAGGGATGTGCCACTCGAGTTCCATGTCGTCAAGGCCACTTGGAGCTGCTCCAGTGATGCTCTCAACGGACACTCAAACTTCCTCCAAGAGTTCGCGTCATGTCTGTTGGATCCTTCCTCGCTAGGCTTAAGGGAGGGAGAGGCCCTCGTCGTCAACTGCCAGAGCTGGTTACGGTATCTGCCGGAGGGGTCAGGGAGAGCTACTGACGACCTATCCTCGAGGGATGCATTCATGGAATTAATTCATAGGCTTAACCCTTGCCTTGTTACTGTGACCGACGAGGACGCAGACTTGGATTCCGCAAGGCTGACCTCCAGGATCATGTCATGCTTCAACTACCTATGGATACCATTTGATGCGCTGGAGACTTTCTTGCCCAAGGACAGCCCTCAGAGGTTGGCGTACGAGGCGGACATCGGGCAGAAGATCGAGAACATCATCGGGTTCGAGGGGGAGGAACGGATGGAGAGGTTGGAATCGGGTGCCAGGTTTAGTCAACGGATGACAAGGGCGGGGTTCGAAAGCTTTCCCTTCGACGAGGAGACAGTGAGCGAGGTGAAGCTTCTTGTCGATGAACATGCGAGTGCATGGGGGCTGAAGAGGGAGGAGGACACGTTGGTGCTCACATGGAAGGGCCACAATTCAGTCTTCACAACAGCTTGGGTCCCAAGCGGATATGATGGATGAAATCGCTCGTCTTATGGTGGGAGTAGCACCAGCTCCTCGGTGGTCCTGAGCAAGAAAGATGACAAAAACATGTTGCCGACAGATGCACAGCTTTTCTGAGCCTTCCGCAACTCCATACTGGCGTCCATCCGGGAGCAAGCCATGCAGGGCCGCCAATGATGCTGTCTATCTACCATTTCATATGGCAGGGAGAATGTTTTATCTTCCTTACTTGTATGAGCGTTCCATTCATCCTCTGCTTACGAGCCGCCGCAGATGAATTCTGGTTTCCCCATTAAATTTCTTGGTATTTTATTTTTCCATGCCTGGAGCATAATGGATCCCCTTCTTGTGACATGGAGTCTCACACATCTTTTAGAATGCACTCGTCCACCAAAATCTCTGGTGAGTGCTTCCGGTGATTTACTTGAGGGCAATGCGAAACAACTACGATATACCACTGATCTGAATTCCAAAGACGCATCTCTCGAAGAACATCAACTATTTTTTATAGGTGCGAACGCCAATTAATTTGTTTTTCCTTTTACGGGAAAAAAACTCCATCAAAATTGACTACAGAAAGGCAAACAAATGCAAGTGCGCACATCTTCAAGCTAATCACGAATGGTTAGGAAAGACAAGTTTTAAGGTAGACAGAACAAAGAATATTTTTAAAGCCTTTAATTAAAAAGAGAATCCATAATTAACAAAGACTAATCTTACGAGAGGACTTCAGCCCATCTATTATAATCTCCAGGAAGAGAATCCATGCATAATGGTTCCAGCGCGTGTTATTGTGGCCGCCACTGGTAATTTGGAAATCCTCCAATCAGGACGCTTCTTTCAAGATGTGGTTGAAAACTGATCATGATCAATTGAACATGTTGGGATGGCATTCGACAAAGAGCACCGACACACATCTAAGAACTAGAGATGGTGGTAAACACTGTCGAGGAAGCTAGAAAAGCCTTCAGCTGGCTGTTGCGACTTTTACCGGGATGCTACGTGCACTCGGGTCTTCCACGATTCGGTACATGGAGTAGGGGAAGCGGATGGCGGCCACGGCTCCTTAGCGCGACGCCGCACGGCGAACTCGAGCACACGATGGTGGGCGGGTGGGGCCCGGTCCCCTTCTGGAACGTAACCGCCGAAATAATCCAGGCGCCTCCACCATCTGGCGGCGGGGGTCCGTATGTAGAAGTCTGATATCAGCCGACGCAGGTCTGCCTGCGCGATGTGCACCGGTACTGTACATCGTGGGGGAGATCATCCCATCCCATCTTCCTTTCCCACTACCCAGTCACCAATTGGCTACTCCACCTCTACTCTTCTCAGATTTAGAATCTACGCTTGTAATTATTACTCAAACCGTCTTTTTTATTAACATATCAAAACAATGAAAATGAACTGTAAAAAATCATTTTCACAGTTAAAAAAGAAAATGTCATATTTCGACTCAAAAATTGACGGTCTGATATAGCGACGAGAATTATTGGTTTGAATTGAGTTTGAATATGATTAGATATGTTGAAACGGCTTTTATGACGCCAAATATGGTTCTTCACAGAGATGTACAAAATTTTTGGTTCAACGACCGCAAAATACAAGTCGCTATAAGTTTAGTATTTCGTAGATCCAATGTTTACGTCACATCACACGAGTTGGAGCGAAGCAGCACAGATAACATGCAACTTGACAAAGAAGAATGACAGCCGATACGTTGTCATCAGCTACCAAGGTTGCCAAGCTGGCACTGCTCACCGTTGTTATCAAGCCTTCGATGGATGGGTTACAGAGATGAAGAGACGATTAGGTGGTGGTTTCGAGAACAGTGACCACACTCCATTTCAAGCACAAATATTTTAGGGTTCATCGAGGTTAAGAAGAGAGAGAGGGAGGGATGACTATCGAATACAGGGAAGTGTGTCTTTTTGTCCAGTCGTAAATATTATCTCGGTTGCGGAAACCATTTTCTTCTGCCAAACAGCCCTGCAACCAAACCAGAAAACTTACTCCATTAGCTAAGCGAGTGCCGAAAGATCATTCACCGAAACCACAAGCGCAGGAAAGGAACAAAACTCCAGAAAAGGACTGCACAACCAACGCAAGCACGGGGGGGGGGGGGGGGGGGATGTTGGCGCGCAATAAACGCAAAGCAGGACCAACGTGAAACGCGAGACGGGCGGCACCAAAATTATTAGCAGATATTGTGCGCAGAAGAAAGTAAAGAGAAAAAAAAAACAACAAAGAAATCATTGTCATTTTAGAATTGAAGGAAAGAAAACGTGCAAATAGAATAAGAAAAGGACAATTGCAGAAGGAAAAAAGAATAAGAATTGAGATAAAATTAAAGAAGCTCAAGAATCTCAACTTTCAGCCTGCGAAAATAAATGTGCCTCTGCAAATGACCAATCATTCGTTTTCGAAACGGAAACAGAATTTGAAGCTTCCATATAACGCCATAAAGATGTGAAACGCCCCCAAAGATCGTTCTTTTCTTTGAAGTTACATAACTAACCGATTCTGGCCGCCACTTCTTCCCCTGGGGGCCGGCACTCCGGCGGCTCCTCGAAGACCGAGACAGGGAGCCGCTTGTGGGCGACGCCGATGTCGACGAGGATGACGCCCGAGGTCGGGTCGGTGACGACGATCCCCTTGACGGGCAGCCATAGGAAGAGCTCCTCCTCCGACCATCCGACCACCCCGGAGAGAGCGCCGTAGCTGAGGTTGCCCCGCACCTCGCTCTCGAAGTAAGCGAGCCCATCGCCGTACCGGGCGTAACAGGGATAATCGAGGCGGACCTCAAGGAGGCCGGAGGAAGGGTCGTGGGCGAAGGACTCCACAGAGTTGGGAAGGAGCCCGCCCGGGAGGCCGTAGTTCCGAAGAAGGTCCCGGATGGAGCCGCCACCAGATGCTGCCAACGAGGAGGAGAGAAAGAAAAAGAAGCATGGGAGAACAACAAAGAGTTCTCTACGTGATATAAAGGCAGGGAAATGTGAGAGCTTTGCCATTAAAGAGAGAGAAAACGGAGAAAGTGTTTCTACAAGGGGTTTAGTTTCTAACGAGAGCGAGCGAGCGAGAGAGAGAGAGAGAGAGAGAGAGAGAGAAAGATAGAGAGAGGGAGAGATTGACATTGCTTATATACGCGGATTGTAGTGGGCCCACAAAAGGAAATTTCAAGAAAATTATATTTGAATTTTGGGTGGGGCGATTTCTTGCAAAAGATTTTTTTGTTTTTTCCAAACTCCCCTTTTAATTTTTTTTCCAAACAGTATCCATAATTCAAAAAAATACTTAAATTATCTCTTTAAAAAATTAATTATACTTTTTCTATCAGTTATAATATTTTGGGCGATTACACTTTTTTTTAAATTTATTATATTATTTTGATTACTATAATAAAAACATTATAAGACTTATTTGAAAACATTATATATGAGCCAAATGAAATAAAAAAACACATTAAAAATCATTTTTATATTATATTAGTTTTCAAATATGCATTTATAATAGTATAAGAACAACATAACCCAAATAGGTATAAAAAATTAGCTTGCTATAGTGTTTTGACCACCATAATAAAAAATCACAAAATCTATTTTGAGACAATTTAAATAATCTAAATGGACTCCTAACATCAATCTAACTAACTATATGTCTAAAAATATGATATTGTAATAGTTTACGAATAATAACAATCAAAGGGGCATAATATGATATTACTTATAGTATTTTTTAAATAGTTTTATGTTTTAATAAAAAAATATTATAAATATTATTAAAAAAATACTGCAAATGAGTCAAATGAAAACATTGTAATAATTCAAAATGGGTGAAAAAAAAACTGAGGATTATTTAAATTGGTGAGGGGTATTTTACAAAAAAACCAAAAGGGAATGTTATTTGAAAAAAAAAAAAACCTAACTGAGGATCTTTTATATAGAAAAATCACCCTTTTTGGTGGGCTATATGAAGATGGATGATTACTAGGTTTCCAAAACTGAATTTACGAAACCTACTTGAAAACACTATACATGAGCCAAATGGAATCAAAATACACTATAAACCATTATATCATATTAGTTTATATATATATATATATATATATATATAATAGTTTAGGAATAGCATCACCCAAATATTGTAAGAGTCTACAAATAATAACAATCAAAGAGACATAATATAATGTCATTAATAATAATTTATAATATTTTTAGAATTTTAATAAAAAAATACTATAAATGTTATTAAAAAATACTATAAATGAGTCAAATAAAAACACTGGAATAATTCAAAATGTATAAAAGAAACTGACAGAAAGAGTTGATTAGGGATATTTTGGAAAAATCCTAAAAGAGAATGTTGTTTGAAAATAAGAGGATCTTTTATAGAAAAATCACCCATTTTGGTAGGCTATTTGAAGATGGATGATTACTAGGTTTTCAAAATTGAATTTATAAAACCTTGTTGGAAACAAATGCATTATAAATCATTATATCATATTAGTTTTTAAATGTGGATTTATAATAATTTAGGAACAACATCATCCAAATAGTATGAAATTGTAAGAGTCTACAATTAATAACAATCAAAAGGACATAATATAATGTCACTAACAATATTTTAGTATTTTAATAAAAACACTATAAATGTTAAATGAAAACACTGTAATAATTCAAAATGTGTGAAAAAAACTGACAGAAAGAGTTGATTAGGATTATTTTGGAAAAAATAAAAATAAAAAAAGAGAATGTTGTTTGAAAATACATGGATCTTCTATAGAAAAATCACCCTTTTGGGTGGGTTTTTTGAAGATGGATGGATAGTTATAAGGTTTTCAAAAATAAATTTATTTTTTATAGGATAAGTTTAGGTTGGATTTGGGATATCGATAGCATTGGAATTATAAAAGAACATATTATTATTATTTTACGGACTTATGTTAACTGAAAATAACGTGAATTCAAACGAACCAAAAAATCTAATGAGAACCGCCAAGTCTTTATATTAAGGAAAAAAAGGTTTTGGAATGAAATGAGAGGTTGTTCCTACTAAAATTTCCAAAGCGAAGTTAATGCATTTTTATGATTAAGTGATTAGTAGGATGTAGACGTTCTTATAGAAACGTTGTAAGACCAAACTCGTACTCTATAGTAGGATTATCTATCACTAAGAAGGATAATGAGAAAGAAAGAGGATGATTTGTTTGAAAAAAATATTCTTTTTCCAAAAATATCTCCTATTTTTATTTTTTTTATTTTTTAATGATGATCTCATTTTGTATAATGTTCAAAATACCCCTCATCAATTTCAATAGTATTTTTCTCGTCCATTACAGTGTTTAAGTTATCACAACAAAAACACTATAAAACCTACTTTAAAATACTATAATGATATAAATGGTTACGTAACCTCAACCAAATAAACTTGAAACCTAAAATATGATACCATAATGGTGTATGAGCAATAACAACCAATAGTATTTTTCAGTAGCTTTCATAGTATTTTCAACACCCATAATAAAAACACTATAAAGCCATTAGAAAACACTATAAGCGAGACAAATGAAATCAAAACATACTACAAACTATTTGATATATCATAATATGATTCAAATAGATATTTATAGTAGTTTATGAATAACATCACCCAAATAGGGATCAAACATTGGTTTATTATAGTGTTTTGGTTATCGCAATAAAAACCATATAAAACCTACTTGATAATGTCATAAATGACCCAAACAATTAGAAAAGCATAATACAGTGTTTGCAACACCTCAGTAAAAATACTATAAATACTATTAAAAAATACTATAAATGAATCAAATAAAAAAATTGTAATGATTCAAAACTAGTGAAAAGTTTGACGAAAAAAGTATCATTGGAGTTGGTAAGGAGTATTTTTGGTATTATTCAAATTAAGAGACATCATTTGAAAAAAAAACTGAAAGACGCTTTTTGAGAAATTTTTTTTGAGAAAAATCTCCCAAAGAAATATTTTTTATCTTATAAATATATGTTCTTCGATTCTCATTTGTCATTTATTTTGTTTGTAAGATTTTTTTTATTTTATCATTATAAGAATTTTTTAATTTTATGATATTACTTGTTCATGATTTTGAAGATTAAATATATGATGATACCATGGACATTAGAAGTAGTTACCCGAGGAAAATATGCAATTGGCGATTTGAAGGCGATCGTCCTTTTTGCAAAACGATTTGCATGGGCTTTCTTTTAGAGCTGTGAGATCTTAATATATGTGAACATCCTCCAAAGAATTATCTAATATTACGATTCTAGAAGATGACCATCACTTGCAAAACCAATTAATTTTTTGAGCTTTGGTTTGCAGCTCCGAGCAACAGTGGAGGAGATTCTTTCAGGTTCCACATTTAAACAGGGAGAAACCTTTCTCTCTTCGGATCATGATTCCTCCATGATACTGTCGTTAGCATCGATGACTGGATTCTGGGCTCTTTCATCCTCTTCGCGGGTGAGCTTCGATCGATGTGTTCTTGGAGTGTGAAAGCCATCATGCACCTATTCTTTGCTTTATACGCTCCATATAAGACACCCATCCTGCACCTATCTATCTTCCGGGGAGGCAGCAAATGAGGACTCTTTGCATGTTTTGCAATGCTGGATTGGCTTAAAAAAGTAATGGCATCGCCCTGTTCACCGATCACCTGATCAATCAGCTAATCTACATCAAACCAAATCGAGTGTGTTTGTTTTGATTGTTTCTAAGAACATTCCTCTCTCTCTCTCTCTCTCTCTCTCTCTCTCTCTCTCTCTATTTTTTTTTTGTCAATTTCAAGTATCCTTAATTTATGTTTATTAACTAAGATTATGACTATTCAACACATTAGTTGGGTTCATTTATAAGTCCAAGGTATCAAAAAGTTAATGAGACTATACCTATAAGATCTCTTTGACGCTCACATCAGATTAAACGATTTGATTTGGTCAAATGTCTAAGTTAACAAGTGTCCAATGAAAAAAAGAGCCAAAAGGCACATGCGAGGCTTTTTTATAATACAGTTGGTAATGACTTTTTAAAACTAGTTTCCTCATCAATGCTATATTACTAATCTTGTCGACCCGAGTCAACACTCTCATTCGTATTTATGTCACCAACCTCATAGGATCGAGTTTCATCTAACATCTCGATTGAATAAGTGTGATGTGTTTGCGATCACTTACACGTCATCCCCTCGTTTTATCTACCCTCATCATGTCTTGGCACAGGAGTCGAGACGGAATGTTTTGCTTGGTAGATTACTAACTATATTGATGGTATGCTAAGTGTTATTTCTTGACAAAGTTGTTTATATTATCAAAGAATATCTTATTTTTTAATACAATCCTATTATCGTCAGGAGGTGCTTCCTAGCTAATTCAATTATATTATTATTGAGAGATGCTTGGTTGATTTGCTCACATCACGATTTGGTTATGTCAACATCAAGAGATATTTTTTGATTGATTCGATCATATGTAATCAGATGTTCCTTGGCTAATTTAATTGTATCGTCATACTTGTTGGTAAATATAATTGTTACTTTAGATTTGAACTTGTTAGTTTGGCAAGTCTCATAATCCCACATCGAGAAAACCAGGCTTGTTATCTCCTATTGGAACTATAAATAAGGGCATGGACTTTAAAGTCAGATACACCACAAGTAGCATCACAAGAAAAACTTAAGTGTTTGCTTTGGATTTAAGTCCACACTCAGTTAAATAGTTTGGGCTTATAGTTTGGGTTTTTCTTGTTTAATGGATTCCGGTGTTTTATGGCTTAGGAACATTGTAATACTCCTTTTATAATAGTGATTTGCTGCTCTTTCGTCCGTGGATGTAGGTCAGTTGATCGAACCACGTAAATCTGGTGTTCTTGTCGCTTTTATTTTTTCCGCTTTATTGTCTTTGTTGGGTTGCCAAAATTATCCTTTGGTAAATTTCCTGGGGCTAACTCTAACAAACTGGTATCAGAGCCTAGTTTCGGGATCTTTTGACAACGATGACAATAAAAAGAGTGTTGTCGAGAAATTCGATAGAAATGTCAACTTCGGCATATGACAACTCAAGATGGAGGTCATTCTGGTTCAAGATAGAGTTGATTTGGCACTATAGGGAGCTGAGAACATTCTAGATGGTATGTCAAAGGAAGATCTTGTGGGTATGGATAAGAAGGCCCGATCCAGCATTATTATAAATCTCTCTGACGAGGTTTTACGGGAGGTAGCTACGGAGACTACGGCTAAGAGCATGTGGGACAAGCTTAAAGCCTTGTATATGAAGAGGACAGTAGAGAATCATCTCTACTTAAAGCAGAGTTTATATATGCTTCGGATGACTGAAGGTACATCTATACTCTCACATCTTGATAAGTTTGATTCCTTGGTTATGGATTTGGAGAATATAGATGTAAAAATTGATGATGATGATAAGGCCTTGTTACTTTTGTGTTCTCTTCCCCAATCTTTTAAGTATTTCCGTGATACTATGATTTATAGAAAAGAAACAATTTCATATCAAGAAATTAAATCTGCACTAAAATCTAAGGAGCAAATAGACAAAGATATTACTGGGAAAGTAGAGAGAATCAGGCTGAAGGTCTGGTTGTTAGGGGGAGAATAGATAAAAGAAAATTTGACAATAGTAGATCTAAATCTAGATCTAAATTCAGACATAGAAATTTAGAATACAAATATTGTCATAAAATGGGGCACATTAAGGCTGATTGCTTTAAATTGAAAAATAAATTAAAGCAAAAGGAAAAAATTATTGAGAAAACTACTAAATCCGTTGAAGCTAGTGTAGCAACTGATGAGAATGTTGAAAATATTTTCTCTGCTACTGATGACAGGACGAGATCTAAAAATGAATGGATTTTAGATTCGGGTTATTCTTATCACATGTGTCCTAATAGAGATTTGTTTTCCACGTATGAATCTTGTAATGGTGGAATTGTTTTGATAGACAATAATGCAGCAAGTGATGTTGTTGGTAGAGGAACAATCTGAATTAAAATACATGATGGTATTGTGAGGACGCTCATTAATGTTAGACATGTTCCTGATTTAAAAAAGAATCTCATCTCTTTGGGCACCCTAGAGGCCCTTTGGTGTAAATATACAGTTGAAGGTGGAGTTATGAAAGTTTCTAGAAGTTTTCTTGTTGTTATGAAAGCTTGTAGGTCTGATAGCTTATATATTTTGCAAGGAACTACAGTCATAGGCTCGGTTGTAGTCTCGTCATCATCATTGTCTGATTATGACATCACTAAATTATGACATATGCGTTTGGGTCATATGAGTGAAAAAGGTTTGAGCATATTGAGCAAAATGGGTCTACTTTGCAAACAGAGTACTGGGCCACTAGATTTTTGTGAACACTGCATTTTTGAAAATCAGAAAAGAGTCAGCTTCAATTCTCCAGTAGTTCACAGAACAAAAGGTACTCTTGACTATATTCATTCAGACCTTTGGGGTCCAGCTCATGTTCAGTCTAAGGGTGGTGCTAGGTATATGTTGACTTTCATTGACGATTATTTCAGAAAAGTTTGGGTTTATTTTCTAAAATATAAAAATGATATTTTTCTAACCTTTAAACAATGAAAGACTTTGATTGAGAAGCAAACAGGTAAACAGATTAAGCGGCTTCGAACAGATATTGGCATGGAATTTTGTGAAGGTGATTTGATGAATTCTGCAAAAATGAAGGAATCATTCGACATCACACTATTAAGATGACGCCTCAACAAAATAGTGTGGTCGAACGTATGAACAGAACACTTTTGGAGAGAGCAAGGTTTATGATCTCAAATGCAGGGTTGACAAAAGACTTTTGGGCAGAGGCGATTAATATGGCCTGTTACATTGTCAATCGCGCTCCTTCTACAGCACTTAACTTTAAAACTCCGGAGGAAGTTTGGTAAGGTACTCCTGCTGATTACTCTGATTTAAAAATTTTTGGGTGTCCGGCATATATGCATATAAATAAAGGAAAATTAGAGCCTCGAGCTAAAAAATGTATTTTCCTTGGGTATGCTTCTGGAGTGAAAGGATACAGATTATGGTGTTCTGATCCTAAATCCCCAAAATTTGTAATCAATAAAGATGTTACTTTTGATGAATTATCTATGTTATCTTCTAAAGAGGAATCTACTAGTTGTACAAATGATAGTGCACAGAAGCAGGTGGAGTTTGAGATTGGTAGGTCTGATTCTTTTCAGTCGAACTCTTCTACTCAAAGAATGCCAGTAGATGGTCCCGAGTCTACTAATGCAGATGATCTAGAGGAAGAGCAATATTCCATAGTCAAGGATAGACCACGAAGAGATATTCGACCACCATAAAGATATGCAAATTTGGTTACATATGCTTTGTCTATTGTAGAAGAAACAAGTGAAGTTGGTGAGTCTACTTCCTACTCAGATGCAGTTTCTTGTGATAATTCCGTTAAGTGGTTGATCGCGATGAATGAAGAAATTGAATCTCTCCATCGGAATAGAACTTGGGATCTTGTGAAGCCGCATTTTGATAAGAAAATTGTTGGATGCAAATGGGATACCATTGCTGAGGGAAAAGTCCTTGTTCAGAAAATTCATACAAAGGACAATCCAGCTGATATACTTACGAAGCTTGTTCCGGTTTACAAGTTCAAGAAGTGCTTGGATTTAGTTGGTGTTTATTGTTGGTGATTGCCCATTGGGGCTTTTATGAAGAAGGTAGAGCAAGTTTTGTTGGGACATGCCAAGGTGGAGATTTGTTAGTTTATCAAGTCCCATAGTCCCACATTGGGAAAACCATGCTTGTTATCTCCTATTGGAACTATAAATAAGGGCCCGAGCTTTGAAGTCAGATGCACTACAAGTGGCACCACAAGAAAAACCTAAGTGTTTGCTTTGGATTTAAGTCTATATTCAGTTAAATAGTTTGGGCTTATAGTTTGGGTTTTTATTGTTTAATGGATTCTGGTGTTTTATGGCCTAGGAATATTTTCGTAAGACATTTGTAATAGTTCCTTTTTATAGTAATGATTTGCTCCTCCTTCGTCCGTGGATGTATTTATAGTAATGATTTGCTCCTCCTTCGTCCGTGGATATAGGTCAATTGGTCGAACCACGTAAATCTGATGTTCTTGTCGTTTTTATTTTTTTCGCTTTATTGTCTTTGTCAAGTTGTCAAAATTATCCTTGATAAATTTTCTGGGGTTAGCTCTAACAGAACTTTGCTAGGAAACTCTCCAATCGATCAGATCAAATCGTCATCATCATTACGTCGGTTTTCCTTAGGCATGCTGCTTAGGCTATGACATCCTATCTGACTTGATTTGATTCTTGACATCCCACGTCGCCCAATAGTAGAGTTCCACATCAGCCTCCAACTAAATCGTTTGGGATTAAAGGAGATTGTAATCTTAGTGATCAATCTCTCTTGACCAACACCAGGCTACCATGTCATTTGTCTAAATGGACCATTGGACAATCAAAGGGTCTGATGGTGGTCCTCAAGGGTCATTCGACCCTTATAAATATGCATTTTTGCACTTGGACCTTTCAAAACTTGGAGCTTAGAATGCTCTGTGGATTCCCAAACCCTCGTTTCCAAAGGGCTTGCCCAATTGAGGTACAATATCATCAACTTTGAGTATTAGTTGATGGGATTCAATCTAATGATTTGGGGGCATTACCCGATAAGAATCCTATGATACTTATATTAGTAAAGTGGTTCTGAGGATCCGATCAAATGTCAAAGTTAGTCAATCATTTAACCATTAATGAGCCATAAGCTCTCTCGTCAAACCCTCGAGTCGACGGCTATTGAGGTAACAGTTTTATTGAACCAACTTTTTCGTCAGCACTAAGTTGTCAACCTCGCGAGGTTGACTCTCTCATTGGTATTACTTCGCCAATCTCATGGGATTAAGTTTCAATTGACGCGTCCAGAAACTGGATAAGTGCGACGTGTCGATGAGGTTGACTCTCATTGGTATTACATCGCCAATCTCATGCGATTAAGTTTCAATTGACGGGTCCAGAAATTGGATAAGTGTGACGTGTCGATGGCCGTCTACGTGCCGACCCCGCATCAATACAAAACACCAGCGTCCATTGTTTCGTGGTGAGTGAAACCCTTGGGCGTTTCCGGGGGCCATGAATGAGCACCAGGTCCGACAGATCCTACTGAACACACAGGAAGGTAGCTGGACTGCGATGTGCACCACCACCAAACATTATCTATCAGACAAACCCTACAAACGACAGGACAAGGCACAACCGAGGCTAGCCAATTGCTTGGGTTGGAGGACACAGGTCTTGGGTGTGCAGCTGGAATTGGGGCCTCTACGCTTCAGACGTAACAAAGCAGGAAGGTAGATTTGGCTAAGTTAGTGTCATTTATGTCGATGATGATGGTGATGATGATGATGAGACCGTTCTTCAAATGGCTGAGGAACTTGAGTTTGAACCCCTGATGTACGAATTAACATAAGTACAAATGATTATACATGGACACTCATTCTGCTGTTTGCTGATTGATGCGAGTATACCTATGTTATATGAGTTCCAGAAAAAAGAGGGGAAAATTCAGCTCGAATTTAGATATAAGACTTAATTCACAGTCACTTACAGGGCTAAAGAGCGACGCATAATACGAGTAACAGCTGCAGTTGCTAGAACCAAGCCATAGAACGAACATACGCTGTCATGGAATGGACTTTCTTCCTCACATGTGCTTCTTCTTTCAGTAAAAGCAATGTGACCAGATACATACCTCAAGAACGTGGAGTGGATACTCTGAAAGAACCAAATTAAGCACCACAAAGCTAACCTAAACATTTGTTGTGGCTTATAAAAATTAGTCCAAGTCTATGATTTCACACTGTTGGGCAAAAGGACATTTGCTTGCTTAACCACACTCTGTCAGCTTTGCTTCGGAGTCCGTTGTGTAGTTTATTGTGTTGCAATCAGATCCTTGACACAGGTCACTGTGGAACCCAAGCTGGAGAAACGGAAAATACAAATTACTATCCTTCGTTAACAGGGAAGAAGAAGACGAGAAGAAAGCAACACTGTGTATCTGTTCTGTTCTTCTTTTTTTTTTTTTTTTTGCTTTACAACCTAAAAAGCTAAACACCGTCAAGAAGCAAATTCATGCCTCAGCCTTCGAGTTCATTTGTTTTCACAGAAAAAGCAGGAGAAAGAGTTAGATCTGTCATGAATGATTGTAAAATAACATATGTATTTTGTGAAAGAAATCATGTTACTAGCTGGCTGGCCAACCATGATAGGGTCAGCAAACTTTTTTGGTCTTTGGAGAAATTTATTTCTTCCATACTTAGATTTTTTTTTGTTTGTTTATGATTGTATATTTTCGTCAATAATTTTTTTTTTCTCTTAAATCAGAAAAAAAAACAAAAAGAAAAAGATTGAGAATGGAAACTAGAACAGGTTTGTCTTCTTTTTAGCACATCCATCTTCTTTCCAAGCCCACAGACAGACTACCCGAATCATAACACTGTCAGTGGTCCTGCTGAGATTTGTATCTTCTCATCTCTGAACTCTATGTTCGCTACATGCGCCTAAAGATGCTCTTGATCTTGCCAACTCCATCCAGTGCATCACTCCTCTCATTTTGGCATTTTATCGTGTCACTTGCTTTCAAGCACCAGTTTGGGCAAAAAGCACATCAGAAGAAACATGCATGAAGCACATGTTCGTCCTGATCGAATCTTCTTAAAAGCTAAGGTCCCAAAAGTCAACCCTCGGAGGTGACACGCGTGAAAGAAGATCACTGGTAGGAGAGCCGGCCACATCCACCCCATCAGTGTGATATCTCTAAGAACATAATCTTCCGTTTCCGAAACCCTATACTGCACAAGGAGGATCGCAATTGTAAAGAGAACAAGATTCCGACGTTAATATGGCATTAAACTGAAACGGCTGTCTATGATTTATGACGTCCACAAACTTGTGAAAGATTTGGGGGAAGGCTGCTCCAAGTATGCAGAGATATTTGTCGTCCTAAAGACCCTCAGGACACCATGCTCCGAGAAATAGATGACTTTATCTCGTCGAGAGAATGTTAGGCCGGAAGATTAGCTAGCTGCACAAGCCATGGAGGAAAAGGTTCTGCTTTGCCGACCAGAGCAGTCGAAACCTTCCTTCCTTACGAAGCTTTTGGAATTTTGATGTTCTAAATTCAACTAATTCTGTCTCTTGTATGCCGATGGCTTTCGTAATAAGATGATGATCTTCAAGTACTTGAAGTCCTGTGTGATAGAAGATAAGATTTCCCCAACGAGAAAATCTCTTTATTCTGTTTATTCTGTTAATCCTTCCTCCTAATATGTATAAATAGGAGAGGGAACATGTTAATATATTCAAGCTAAAACTATTTCATTTCTACAATAAAGCTTCTTCAATTATTGTTTTTATCTTCTATTATTTTTATCACTGCCAACTTAAGGTTATGTTGATCATCCAACTAAGACCGTCTCTTGCATGGATCAACGAGATGCAGTTTTGTTTGGTGACAGTTGCTTTCATTATTTGTTCTATAATGATTTGCTGGCAAAGTTACATATTTATATATAAAGTTCACCTTTATATATATATTTTTCTTATGCAAAGGTACATAATAATATGTAGAAAAATATTTTTATATCCGATCTCCCTTATTCAGGTTTATCAAAAGGAGAAAAATGTTTATATGCCGCGTTTTCTTCACTCCGCTAGAGAAGTTGATTGCCCTGTGATAATTATTGTGCCTTTGCCTTTGTCAAGAATATTTTCTATTTGATTATTCTCAGGGTCCCATTCATCATTTCAAAGAAATGCATGATTATTCGTTGTGTGTTATGGGGAATCGATCGGAAGAGTCTCACCATGGCAATTCTCAAACATGTTGGAAGAGCAGTGGGGATGTCAATGCCCGTCGGTCCAAGAAATCCCTATGTCGAGTAATTCGGTTTCCTGAATGCAATAAACCTTTAGCTGCAGCATATATAACAAAGGAGAGGGACGGACTTCACTGTTGCACCAAAGGGTGACCCGTCTCTAAGGCCAAGTCTTCGTGTGACTTCACTGTCGCACCAAACATGAAATAAGTCTCGATCAAGCAAAGTTGTAGTCTTGGCATATATATAAATCTGCTCCAACCAATGAACAAGCAACAACTTAATATATATCTTATAAAGGTCCTCCAATTAGTTTAGCTGGTCTCGATAGTTTATCGTGAGGTTTTGGACTCAAATCCCACCACCTTCGCTATTTATCATTTGAAAAAAAAAAAAGTTACTTGAATGAAGATAGAGATAAAATGTCAGGATACATACGCTTAGAAAAAATGAAGATAAAGATAAGATACTTGTATGAAAAGATCAACTTTTATGAATCAATTTTATGCTTTCATAATGGACACGTCAATCTAGTTCTACTGTTGAAGTGATAAAGATATTCTAATAAAAACTTGATGAATGCATCTTAGATCGATGATTATGATCTCAGAAGAGTTTTATTAAGACTACCAAACTTTTATTACAAAAAAAAAAAAAAATTATATTTATCCTTTGATTCATCTGCCAGAGTGACATGAAAAGTCCGGTTGGAGTTCTTCTTACTGAGTTAAGTGTATAAGATTCAGCATCTCGATTATGATGATGTTTGACTTGCTACAATCGAATCACAATGGCCGAAAGTGGTAGCATAGGAAAAAAATCATCTTCCCTCGTCAAAACCACCATTATTTTCACAGGGAAGCAGCGAAGGAGGTCAACTTGCATGCTTATCTCTAATTGCCTCCACATGACATGCGATTCCACACGAGAAATAGAAAAAGCTACGATTATAGCATGTGAAACATTTCTTCTCTAGTCATGGTATGTATGTGGATGATAATAATAATTAATTATCATGTTAGAAGCTATAGTATGTCTGTGGATGACTGACTACATATAAAAAAAAACTTTCTTTTGAAGCCTTAGCCTCAATTAGCCCCTTTGCCAACTTTTTTGGTTGCCAATGAGTTCATTTTTGGGTGGGGATGGATTGGCTCCTAAAGGACCACAATGAGAACGGTTTTATGAACACCACTGGTCCTACTTTTATTGTTAATATTTTTATGATTGATTTGGAAGATGAGAAATGATTTTTTGTCTAACAAATCTAGACCTCTATCTCTCACATTATTTTTATTAAAGTAATAGTTGCTATTCATTTTTCCTTGACTTCCTTCGTATAGGTGAAAATTGTTGAAAAATGTCGATCCATTATTAGGTGGATTGATCTTGTTTTCGGGTAGGTTAAGTTAAACTATAATGGAAATCCAAGATGAGGATTGAGGACTGAGTTTTAATTTTTTTTTATGATAAAAAAAGTCATATTATTTCAGAAAACGATGATTGTAACCCATCCGAAGCCATCAAAACAGTAAGATCTCGAGGATAATTCATTCTAAGAAGTAATATTGCTACTTGTTTTTTCATTGAACGTAGGTTTTTATTGGATATTTAGAGATAAAATGTGAAACATTAATCATCTTAGAGGATTTTTATGTCGTTTTTCAAGCGTAAGATGCCTCGGGTGCATGTGGAGTCAAATATATTTATTAGTGACAAATCTACTTCCTCATCTATCTTTGAGCAACGTTCCAAATACTATCAACAATTCTTCACATGTGAGGGAGGGGAATCAAATTATCAAATGAGTTAATTCTCTATGCTCAAATGAGTAAATGCCTTTATAAATATAAATTATAGTTGTGGATTATACTAATTGTAATTATTTTACTCCAATATAATTTTCTCTCTTTGTTTTGAGGGGAAAAAAAAGAAAAAAAAAAAGTCTTAGCCTCACAGGTGAAGACCAAGCAATTCAAATTCAAATGGGGAGAGTTGTATTCTAATGGATGGAACACGTGGCATTCCATTTCGAGCTCCAAAGATATCTCTGTGAGCATTATTAAAAGAGTGGGTGGTGACACAGCACGGCCAGCCCTTGTTCTTGCATACGAGTTTTTTGGTCAAAGGTTTTGTTGTATATATATATATATATATATATCCTGAGTGGTGGATGGCTATGACCTAACTTCCATTGAGAAGACCAGAAGCGACGTCGACAAAGGTGTTGTACAAGTCAAACCTTTACTCATTGTTGGTCACCAAGTGCACACCACAACAAAAGTCAATGTTGAATGTATGGTGAGTCATTGCTCGTTCAACCCCTCATCTTTCAAGCTTACTAACTTTTTATACAACCTTTCCACATATATAAATGAAATGAGACTCTCCACGATGCCGAATCCGGAAAACAATCAAAATGATCTTTGATAATTCATACCATACCATGTATTATGAAGGAAAAATCTGTTCAAGTGTGTCTTAACTTTGATAATATGTATATTTGTTGCATAATTGATAAGACAAATATCTAATAGCAACTCGACAAAGGACTTAATCAACATCCAGATCACATGGATATCAATTCAAAATATGGGACTAGAAACATTCCATCCATACCTTAAAATATTTTTCTCAATTAACTCACTATTAAAAGTTACTTTTAGACATGGTAATCGAGACCGGTGATTATTCATGAAAATAACTTTTATCTTTATTGACTACTGAACGTTGAAGGAATCATATCTAAAAATCTATTCTAACCTTAGTCCTCATGCAAGTCGTTTGAGCACACACCTAAATCTACCTTTGCCTCCAAATGAGCACTCAGTCTCTCTTCTGGTGACACACCTTACTTTGAATCAAGTCTAATTGACCCAGACATCATCAATATCACTAATCTATCAATATTTTTTGCTTAGACAGAATTCTCTTTCGTCTTTAAATGAAAGCTTGTCACAGTAACGTCGACTAAGAATTTTAGTAGTATCACCGGCTTTTTCTTTTGGTCGACTAAGAATATGTTTACATTTTCTGTGTAGCTTTACGCTTGATCTTACAGAACTAATTTCCATGGCTGATAGACGAAACCGGGAACTGGAGCGACAAAGGCACAGACGGCAATACATCCATATACACAACTGCAAAAATCGACCTATATATGCACTAATTAAATTCAGGTATTATGTAGCTACGCAATTTTGATTGCAACGCATTGGACCAACTGTAGATCTCTAAGAATCGTTTTAGAGGACCGGCGTCGACACTAAAAAGTTGAAAAAGGGAACTAGAGATCTGTGACTGACTGAGGGAGAGGCTTAGACACAGAAGAGAAAACCTTGGCAAAAGAAAAGAGGAGACGGAGAGAGAGAGAGAGAGAAGGACGAGCAGGCGATGTGAATTAGCAACCCATTAGGGAGGTAAGTGCAAAATTTTCAGGCTTTTTCGATGGTAGTGGAAGAAGGGGGTGGGCCCCGCGCGGGTCTTAGTGCCAGCCGCACGCCAAGTGGGACCCACGTTGACCTACAACAGCCTGGTCATGAGCATGCCATCACCCTTGCCACCTCGTGTCCTCTCTCCTCTCCTCTCCTCTCCTCCTCGTTCCAATGTCTGTCTCTTTCAGCAGACAATTACCTTTGGAATTTGGAATATCTTGTATCCAATGAATTGACGGATTTGGCCAATATAGGTCATTCATTGGATTGTATGATTGGAAGTTTGAGAATCTTAGTGAAGTTTAGATCGTAACCTCAAAAAAATTTAGATGGGAGCAGAGTTACTGAACAAATTTAATGTTAAAGTTCTTACAGATAAATCTGTAATTGCTGAGCCCACACAAACATAAGGTTGCCACCACTAAAATGTATCACTTGAAGAGAGAGAGAGAGAGAGAGAGAGAGAGAGAGAGAGAGAGAGAGAGAGAGATATTATTGTGCATGATTACATTCCCTTGGAGGATCCATGCAGTTTTAACACGAGTTATACCATGTTGTGAAAACAGAAGATGACATGTTCTCAAGTCGTGTCCTTTTCGATAGGTAATATTAGTTTAGAATTTGGACAAAGTAAATTGAGCCACTAAGAAGAATCGAGTGGTTGAAGAATCTGGAAAGCAATTTATCGGCTCTCCAACTTTTCAATTCTATACGATCGATGCTAGCATTAAACAAGTGTGTTGGTTCTATCCTACCGAAAGACTCGAGTATGCAGTCTGTTGTTGGCATCCCTACGTCTCTATAAACCTTTGAAAGCAGCGTGGACTTCCATTAAAATATTGTCAACTTGATTCACCACTCTACAGCACAGAAAACTCATTGCCCCTATCATTGTGCTACCTCTGCCTCAATTACAATATCTCACTTCCTTAGCATTTAATCTTAGTAATTCCTCTAATGGTGCTTTTATTTTGGATTTAGATTACATATCTTCACGAGATTGTCAACCTTTTCACAGTAGATGATGAACAACTGGAGTAGCGTTATTCACACAATGACCTTTGGCTACCCCGGTAAGTGTTTTCGTAAGATAGTAGTCCCAAGTCCCAAAACGACAGACATCTTAACTCGGAGAAGCTTACCAATTCCTCTCAGCTCTCCATCCTCCCCTTGTAGGTCAAAGGTGGATGAATTCCACAGCCCAACAGTGCTTGTAAGATATAGGATACCCTCGAGTCCTTGTTTTTTTGTTCTTTCCATTCAACCCAAACCTTAAGAAGCCATACCAAAGTCAATAGAAGAACAAGAGCACACGAGAGAGAGGGGGGGAGGGGTCGTGAGCGATGGCAGAAGATCTCGAGACCGGGATATGCAGTGGAGGGAGCTGGTGGAACCCTGAAGGAAGCGGCAGCTTTGATGCGCCAACCTCCATGTCATGCTCGACTGCAATGGCTGATATGATCGGAGGAAGAGCCTTCTGTTTGAGCGCTGCGTCGGGCGATGACACCGCAGGATCGGCCGGCGGTAGCTCCATCGCTTTTCGAGAAAGTAATCATATGCTCCAACACTCGGATATTCGCCCTTTGTTGATCGATTCGGCCATCCCAAGCTTCGGCCTCGTCTCTTCCTCCATGAACTGGACTCGAGCGTTATCGTATGTCTCTGGTGCATGCTTGCTTAAATCTTAGAATTTTCGTGCAGTCAGAGATCACAGGTTTGAGCCATCCGAAACTTAATGAAATAGGTATGGTGGAAGACCTGAGAGCAGCAGCCTTCATGCTATGCTCCAAGAGGATCTCGGCTCAAGACCTTATATCAGGCAGGACACGCCGGCTGTTTCAAATCAAACTCGTACCGGCGCTGAAAGTTGGACCGCGAATCCGTCTAGCGACATGAACCAGAATCTCTTGGTAGAACAACACCATTTCAGCTCAGGACACGAGTCCAGCGATGCTGGTGTTGGCAGCTATCAGTTCATGTACGGCAATCGACTATTGAATGGCTACCAGTCTCCGACGACCTCCTATCAGGGAAGCTCGAACGAGCTGTGGCAACCTTCATGGGCTAAATTCTCTCATCAGTTCCTTAAATCCTCTCATCCAAAGCAGCAGTCGAATAACCAGCTGCAGTTCACCAACAACACTCCCTTTTGGAATGCATCTGCGGCTACCTCAGTTGGTGAGATAAGGTCGGCCTTGTGTTCTCCGGCGACTTCGCAATTTGACTTGCAGCCCAGAACTATCTACCGTAATCTCACAGCTAAGGTACCCATCATCGATTCGTGTATCTTCATTCTGACCATTGAAGTTTTGGAACATGAGTGTCTTTTGGGACGCTTGACTGTGCAGATGAATCCGGAAGGAATTCATGATTCGTGTTCTTCCTCGACCATGAAAACCGGAAGCGAGCCGGCGGCAACTAAAAAGCTCCGGACCGAGACACCTTCGCCACTACCAACCTTTAAGGTACGGTTAGACCAGTCGAGATTTTGGATCGATGATATTTGGTCTTTTGCTTCTGTTGCCCGTCACTTTTCATGTTATGTTAGAGTTCGCATTACATGTTTGCAGGTGAGGAAAGAAAAATTAGGGGACAGAATCACTGCTCTCCAGCAGATAGTTTCGCCTTTTGGAAAGGTCAGTGCTGTTTGTTTTATTTGTCTTTGTCTCGAAGAGCATTGTTAACTACGCTAGCAAACGAACTATTTGCTGTTATATTTTCAGACTGACACTGCATCGGTTCTCCAAGAAGCCATCGAATACATTAAGTTCTTGCAGGATCAAGTTGGTGTAAGCTTCTTCATCCATGTTTTCGTCCAGTTATCGTTATGTTTCTCGTCACAGAAAAATTCTTGCACCGCTAACCCCGTCTGAACTGCAGGTTCTAAGCAGTCCATACTTGAAGATGTCCGACAAGTCGAAGGATTGCAGTGAACCGAATCAAGATCTAAGAAGCCGGGGACTGTGTTTGGTTCCCGTCGCAAGCACGCACCCGGTGGCAAGCGAGACCACAGCAGACTTCTGGCACCCCACATTCGGAGGAATCTTCAGATAGAGATGATGATTACACCGTCCAGTGAGGGAATAGGGATGATGGAGCATTTGTCTGAACCCCACGATGTTGCAGAATGTAAGCCGAAGAAATGATATTTTAGATTAGGAGCAAAGGAATATGTACCGTATGTTCTTATTAATTTTTATTATAATAAAAATAATATACATATATACTGCCATCAGCCCCACTGTACGCCTTCTTTGCATTAAAAAAATAAAATAAAATAAAAATAAAATTTAACAGTGGTACAGAATAATCGAGTATTAAATTAAACTTGATGATGAGATATCATCTTAAGTTTAATTTAGACTCATGTAATATTATATATATATATATGATTGATAAAAAGAGATGCTATAGAATGAAAAGAGGTGGAGAGATTTGAAATATTATAAATTATTATATTTAATATAAAATTGGAGTATTTTTTTTCTATTCCCTTCTTTTGTTATGCTCTTCGATGGTCATCATATTTATTTTGGTAAGAGATTCAAACAAATTACTTGTGCAGACCCCAAGCCCGACCACCTCACTGGATGCCGTTCAAATGCCGCCTTCAGGGATGGGGACACATGCAGCAGCAGCCTGCCCCCATTTCGTTTTGGGATCTTTACTTTTGGTCTATTTATATTCTGTGATGATGTTAGTGGGACTCAGAGCGTGGCCTGCTTGGAAGATGGACGACGACGACGACGACTCCTCTAGTGCTTTTGCAGAACGTAGCATTCCAACTATTGGATGTCAGTCATCTCGGCAAAACCTTACAACTCCGTTTTTTTTCCTTCCTTCTTCTTCTGTATATATTATGTATGCAAAGGCAGTCTCAGCAGCACAGGGCTTATCACCGAAAGCCGTGGTCAGATACAAATCCCTTGGATTTTGCTGATTACTGACGAAGCTCATAAATGGCACAGCCACAAAAGAATGTGAGCCTGCAAATGGCTGTGGAATAAAACGCCTGCTAAATGTGTGCGAGACAGTGTCGCGGCCGAACCGCGTCTCGTCGGCTAGCCCAGCCCAGGCGTTCAGCTCTTAACGCATCGGTGCCCCGCGTGGCCCAGCTCGACAGAGCGAGACCAGAAGAAGCGGTGTTTTAGGGATTTGTCGCCTCCATTTCAATCAGAGGATTAAACCTTCGTATTCAAAGTCTCACAGCTTTTCTTCTGTTCCGAAGAGAGATCAAAGTTCAGTTCGCCTATCCCAATGGAACACACCAGCAAAGGGAAGCGGCATTAGCCACTATTCCCAGGTCGCTGCTCATGCGCCCTCCGTATTCTGCTGCACTGTTGCAACACCACTCTCGCTCGCTCTCTCGAACGACAGCATGTCTGTATGTGGTCCTGAGCTTTCTTAATGGCCCTCCCATTGCATTATGGTATATGTAAACCAATTGCTGCTCCTTCTGTCGTACGTACTTCCAACCCCTAAAATGCCTCCCTTTAGGCAAAAAGACATCAGCGATTCAGGAAACGTGCAGTATATGCCTGAGGTTCCGAGTAATAAACGTTGCCAGGTGGTCAACTCTTAAGCGTGTCACTTTACCATATCCACATGTGCTTTTAATTCCATATGATACGGGATTAAGACGAGGAACGCTGAAATCTACACATACGTGACTAATATAAAGGTTCCCCAAACACTTAAAAAGACATCAATAATTGGAGACATACTCAGAGGGCTTTGGCGCTTTGTCGACGCTTGTGTTTTCTCTCGTCTCAGAGGGATAGCTTGAGCGAGAGATCGGGACAAGTCGAGGAGGCCGCAGCGGAGGAGGTTGAGATGGCGTCACAAGCCTCCCTATCGACAAGCTTGGAGGAACTGCCGTCGTTGGATGCGCTGCGGCTGTTCGGCGGAAAGAAGTCGAACTCCTTGATCGTCAGCTCCCTGTCGTTGGTCAATTCAGCCTTCCACTGCGTGCAGCCACGGTTCTGCATTCCAAAGAGAAAGCACCGAATCAACAGGAAGGAGAGGAGTGGGGTGCGACCGTGACGGAGCGATGGAATCGAAGGGAGTGGGAATCACCAAATCGATGGCCATGACAGCAGCGAGATCCATGTCTAAGTAATCCGCGCCATTGGCCACATCGTCCCCTAGATCGTTGCCGAAAAGACGTTCCTTCTAATGGATCAAGTTTCATCAAAGATAAGTGGATGAGAAGCTAAAGAAAGATGGGAACCGGACGTGGTGGGGTTTGGGAAGACGGAATGAGGGGCTTACTCGGGCGCAAAACTCGCACTGAGGATTTTGGCATGAAGGGACCTCTAGAGACGGACTCCCGACCCGGAATCTGGCTTGAAGACATCGATCCCTGTGCACAGCTTGGATGGCGGAGGCAGCAGCAGCAGCAGCAGTTCCGCCAAACGTCAAGGGTGCCTGGACGATCGAACAGTAACTTGGAAGGTAGTCGTCGGTGGGGTGGCTTCCGGAGAGGGCGATGGGAGCGCCTGTTGGAATTAAACTTGTTCAAGTATCATAACAAGGTTCATTGCATCAAGTGGGAGAATCATTACATCAAGAAGAAAAAATGGATTAGAAGTCTATAGAAGGATAAGTCAAATTGGTTATTGGTTCTTGAAAGGGTTTCTTGAAAGAGAATGATTCATCTTGAATACAATTAATATAATGTATCTTTGGGGACTATATAAACCTTATATGTTGGGTCATTAGTGTAATAGAGTTTCTGAAATTGTAAAAGAGTTTTTCTTGAAAGAAATATAGAAGATTGAAAGCTTGTCCTACTCTTCCTCTGTTTGATATCTCTATCCCCTCTTCCTATCACCATCAACATTTGGTATCAGAGCATAGGTTAAACTATGACTTCTTCCTCAAGTGCCATCCAACTCCAGATCCCCAGATTGACAAAAGAAAATTATGACATATGGTGCATCCAAATGAAGGTTCTTCTAGGCTCCCAAGATGTATGGGAGTTTGTAGAAGATGGATTTGCTGAACCAAGTCCAGTAGAAGAAGGAGCAATGAATGCAGAAGGAAGAAAACAACTCAAAGAAAGAAGGAAGAAGGAGAAAAAGGCTTTATTCACAATCTACCAAGGCCTTGATGATACAATGTTCGAGATCATCGCTCCAGCAAATACTTCAAAGGAGGCTTGGGAAATGCTTCAAAAAGCATTCGGTGGTGTTGATAAGGTAAAGAAACTTCGTCTACAAGTTTTACGAGCCGAGTTTGAGAAATTACAACAAGGTACTTCTGAAACTATTTCTGATTACTTCTCAAAAATCATTTCTATTGTTCATCAAATGAGACGAAATGGTGAACAAGTAAATGATCAGAGAGTAATAGAAAAAATATTGAGATCTCTAGATCCGAAATTTGATTTTATTGCTGTTGCGATTGAAGAATCTAAAGATTTGGAAAAAATATCTTTAGAAGAACTTATGGGTTCCCTTCAAGTTCATGAACAAAGGATTACAAAAAGAGGAGAAGAGAAAACTATGGAGCAAGCACTATAAGCTAAGTTTGCTCTTGAAAATAAAAGAGAATCAAATTCTCAAAGAGGAAGAGGACGAGGACAAAGAGGAAGAGGAGACAGAAATCAGACCAATCAAGAATCTCTAAACAGTGAAGATGTTGGAGAAAATTATAGCCAAAGAGGCCGAGGTTATGGTCGAGGACGTGACCGAGGCCGTGGACGTGGCAGAAACTCTAAAAGGTCTGAAATACAATGCTATGTTTGCAAAAGGTATGGACATTACTCTTATGAATGTTATTATAATCCTAACAATCAAGGTGATAAGGCAAATTTTGTTGAGGAAGAAAAGAAGGAAAATCAAGTTTTGCTAATGAGTTATGAAAATTTGAAAAATGATCAGTCTATGATATGGTATCTAGATACAGGAGCCTCAAATCACATGTGTGGTATCAAAGATCTATTTTCAGAAATAGATACAAGTTATTCCGGGAACATTACATTTGGTGATTTGTCTCAAAGACCAGTAAGAGGCAAAGGTAAAATTCTCCTTGAACTTAATAATGGCAAGGAAGTATGCATTTCAGATGTTTATTATGTTCCTGATATGAAAAATAATATTTTAAGCTTGGGACAATTACTTGAAAAAGGTTATGAAATTGAGATGAAAGATATGACTCTCTCAATTCGTGACAAGAATAAAACACTGATATCACATGTGAAAATGGCAAGGAATAGAATGTTTCCCCTACATTTGAGTATTTTTGATCAATCAAATTGTTTTAAAGCTGATATTGAGGATATTTCTACACTTTGGCATCTTAGATATGCTCATTTAAATTTCGAGGCTTTGAAACTTCTAGAAAAGTATAATATGGTGACAGGAATGCCAAAAATTGATCGCCCGGCAAAATTGTGTGAAGTATGTGTTATGGGTAAGCAAGAAAGAAAGCCTTTCAAAGTGAGAAGGACAAAAAGAGCATGGAATCGACTTGATCTGGTACACTTAGATGTTTGTGGCCCTATCAATCCAGTATCACTTGGAGGAAGCAAGTATTTTCTTACCTTCACTGATGATCATAGTGGAAAAACTTGGGTTTACATGTTAAAAGAAAAGAAAGAAGTTTTAAGCAAATTCAAAGAATTTAAGGATTTGGTTGAAAGACAAAGTTGTTGTAAGATTAAATGTTTAAGAACAGATAGAGGTGGTGAATATATATCAAATGAATTTGAAAGTTTTTGTAGAAATAATGGAATTCTACATCAATTCACCATGCCATACACACATCAACAAAATGGCGTCTCGGAAAGAAAAAATAGGACTATCCTTAATATGGTCCGATGCATGTTAAAGGAAAGAAAAATTCCGAAAGAATTTTAGGGTGATGCTGTTGCTTGTGCAGTTTATTTGCTTAACAGGTTTCCAACAAAGCGAATTGGTAATGTTACACCAGAAGAAGCATGGAGCTTACAAAAACCAAGAGTTGATCACTTAAGGATTTTTGGAAGTGTTGCATTTGCCAAGATACCAGAAGAAAAGAGAACGAAATTGGAGGATAAAAGCCAGAAATGTATTTTGTTAGGTTATCCAGAGAATTCTAGTGGTTACAAACTCTACAATCCTATCACAAATAAAGTTGTGATGTCAAGAGATGTTGAGTTTGATGAACAACAGATTTGGAACTGGAAAAGTGATGAGCAGCATAAGAAAGCTGTAGTTTCAGAAGAAGATGATATAATACAAGCAAGCACCGAAGTTGCTATGCCGGAATCATCACCTAGATCAGCTAGGTTACATGATTCAAGAAGTCCAATTATAAGAAGGACAAGACCTATTCAGGACCTATATGATGTGACTCGAAGGATTG
Source organism: Musa acuminata AAA Group (assembly GCF_036884655.1). Taxonomy (NCBI): domain Eukaryota; kingdom Viridiplantae; phylum Streptophyta; class Magnoliopsida; order Zingiberales; family Musaceae; genus Musa; species Musa acuminata. The sequence goes on along the minus strand of NC_088343.1, from coordinate 34,623,744 downwards.
ATACTAACAATGATGAACTTTCTTTATTTTGTCTTTTTGCAGGATATGATCCATTAACCTTCGAAGAAACTTATAGAGATGAAAAATGGCGACAAGCTATGAATGAAGAGATTCATGCAATTAACAAAAATAATACATGGGAGCTTACTACACTTCCAGAAGACCACCAAGCTATCGGTGTTAAGTGGATCTTCAAAACAAAAAGAAATGCAAAAGGAGAGGTGGAGAAATACAAGGCCAGATTGGTCGCAAAGAGATATAAACAACAATATGGAATTGATTATGAAGAAGTATTTGCGCTAGTTGCTCGATTGGAGATAGTAAGATTACTTATCTCTCTAGCAGCTCAAATGAAATGGAAGATTTTACAAATGGATGTCAAATCAGTATTTCTTAATGGAGTTCTTGAAGAAGAGGTATATATTCAACAACTTCGAAGAAAAACTTGGCATGCTAGATGGAACAAGTTTAAGAGGGGAGAATGTTGGAATTAAACTTGTTCAAGTATCATAACAAGGTTCATTGCATCAAGTGGGAGAATCATTACATCAAGAAGAAAAAATGGATTAGAAGTCTATAGAAAGATAAGTCAAATTGGTTATTGGTTCTTGAAAGGGTTTCTTGAAAGAGAATGATTCATCTTGAATACAATTAATATAATGTATCTTTGGGGACTATATAAACCTTATATGTTGGGTCATTAGTGTAATAGAGTTTCTGAAATTGTAAAAGAGTTTTTCTTGAAAGAAATATAGAAGATTGAAAGCTTGTCCTACTCTTCCTCTGTTTGATATCTCTATCCCCTCTTCCTATCACCATCAACAGCGCCGTATACGGCAGCCGCGGGCAGAGGGGTGAGTTGATGGTGAACGAGATTGCCGTAGCTTTTGGACCCGGGGAGGGGGTGGGGCAGGAGGAGATGGGCGTCGTCGCGGAAGGGACCGCGGTCGAGCGCGGTCAACTTGTTCCAGCGCTCCTGGAGGCGGAGCCGCTCGAGCTGAGCAACACCGAGGCCCCTCTGCGGCGGGCGCTTTGGCAAGACCGCCTTGGCTCCGCAACCCTTGCGACCCTTTACGTTGCCCGTGGGGGCTTCCACTTTTGCCTCTGCGGTGGTTCCTCCTCCTCCGTCGTCGGCTTTGTGCTGGTCGGAGGGCCAGAGGAAGAAGGACGTCGCCATCGTCAACGGTCTAAACAGAGGGCGAGAGGGAACAAGGATCGGGGGAGTAGGTGGGTATATATAGGAGGACGAGAAGAGACGGATCCAGAAAACCACAAGAGGAAGGGAGGCAACCGCGGGAACGACAGTACGGTGGATGCGCGAGGGAGCGGCCAGTCTCATAAATGAATTCTTGAGTGTGGTCCCCACTAGTAGGGCAGACACAGGGGTGGAGTATCCGAAATGATATGGAAGGCGCATAGCCGTCTCATGTACGAGGTGTAGACTGGCAGTGCCGGGGATGGTTAGAGTCGTCCGATAGGAACGTTAGAGATACATCCATGTGTGTGTACACGGTGCTGGAACGGGCATTTACCAAGTCAGTGAGGAGGTTGTGGGGTCATGGAAGAAAGGCGGGGGCTAAGAGTTTGCGAGAGGCGATTGGACTGAACGGGACGGTCTACGGTGGATATGGTGATGACACTACGATAAGGAGAAAGATCGAGTGGGTATTCCCGCTCTCTCTTGTGGAATTCTTTTCGTTTGGTCCCAAAGAAGTTGACGATTGGTCTGGTCCGGCTTTGCACCGTGTCATTGAGAGTTACTCCTTTAACCTGGTAACATTACTGACGGAGTATCAGAGGGATTCCAAAACCCAACCAAACGGGACCACCACAGAGAGAGAGAGAGAGAGAGAGAGAGAGAGAGAGAGATGTACATGGCGAGCCGGGCACACGGAACCAGTACTGCGAGGCAGCAGCTGCCTCGTCCAGTACAGACCGAGCGCCAGTTGCACGGCCATGCAGTCTTTGGTTCGTGCGGAAAAGTCGCCGTCTACCACAAGGCGGAGCTGCAATGCCCCAAATCCATTCCCCTGCAATTCGAGGTTCAACTCATAAGTTGCTATATAATTATCACTGCGTCAAAGCCAGGTCGCACCACCACTAATCATGCTTCCTAGACCGTGATGGCGCCGAGATTCATCCGCATCTGACAACCATCTAGATCAACGAGTCATGAATTCTTCGATGTACCTCTACGGAAGAGTTTTCCACGGATTAAATCCAATGTCCACCAACACAAAATTAACTGCTGTTACCCACTCCCACAATATTGGATGTCGCGCGCACAACAAGGGTGCTCCAAGCTCTTGTTATCATTGCAGTTGGAGTCATTTAAGAGTGGTAATCAAGGAGGATTCCGAGTCAATGTGATGCTCCAATTATCTCACATCCGAGTTAATGTTTCTGAAGATAGTTCTGCACTTGCGGATAAGTTTCTTGGATCGAAAGGTCAACAAATCTTGTGTAGTATATAAGATATCGAGTTCCAGAATGCGTAGGGTTCTGCACCGATGATCCTGCTCTTGTCATCGTATGTGATGCTGTTTCTATATGTTTGCAACTCATTTTTCATGGAGTTGAAGAAGATACAGGCCCATTCTGGATACTAGGCCTGGGCCTAAATACCTCATTTCAGCATTGACCTCTGTATCCTATCGATTACACCGGAGGCCCTTCCAAGTAGTAGTTTTAGGCAGGACAAGTTCAGGTGTATGTCCCACTCACCTGTACTGTATGCAGGCTAGGTGTTGGGTGGAAGTGCAGCTTGAGTCCTCGAGGTTGGGTTTTCACACACTTGAACTGCTATGTTGTAGGTGAGATAAAAGGGGAGGTCCATATATGGACAAAACACGTTGTCCCGATACAGCGTTGCTGCAAATATCATTACCGGGACGGTAGGATCTCGAGATGACAGCAGAGTGACATCTCCGAGCATCGACCTGAGCTAGAAGGTTGCTGTATACACGATTGGACTAATCGGTCCTAAAGGACAAGCAGCCGAGAAACACTACTGAATAGGTGAATTACCTGAGCCTTCTCATTCATCCATACTGGCAAGACATATGGATGAAACGAGCAGCTTGGAACTTTGTGTGTCACATGAGCGTACTGTATATCTAAGAGGAATATAGTTTTAGCGAGAATGAACTGACAGTTGCATCATATGGCTGCTTGCAACGAAAGAGATGTGTGTAGCATCATCTCCGAGACGCATATGTTTGTCCAAGCGAAAGCTGTCTTCACGTGTTACTCCACTTTGACATTGTCTTTTTGTTTTATTTGTTTGGGAACGGAGAAGACAGCTAGCCTGTGGTGTGTGAGGTTGGCCAACATGCCTCGTAGCCCACCGAGCCACTTCCTTGTCGTTCAATGCGGTTCTGCTCTCCTTTTCGTCTCCACATGTACCGACTGCCTTTCTCTGCTCAGGGTCCACAGCCTTTTGAGAGAGATCCTTCGATGACAAGCAACCCCTGCGAAGATGCCACCGTAGGCCCATAAGGTTAACTTGAAGAAGAACGAACCTGTGTGATGAAATTTATCCACTTGCAACTTTGTAGTCTGGATGTTGCACTTACCAACATTAGACGCAAGCTTCTATGGAGCCTCCAGTCGAAGGAAGTCGTCAGGATTCAAATGAATCATCAGGACTGGCTATTACCTCATCTTGAATGGTAGAACTTGGACCTCCTCTAACACAAGCGGTGCGTTTACCTCTCGGAGATGCTGCATTTGCTTTGGAGTCGGATAACTTCAACGCTTCTTACTTAGTTAGCTGCTTCAGGTATTGATAAGATGCTGCATTTGTTTCGAGGTTATGTAACTTCAAACCTCTGCGATTTGTTCTGCCGATTGAGGGATTGACTGATGCATTTGGTAGCTACGGTTGGCAGGTAATGTCCAATTGGAATTAAGACATAGAAAGGTCATGGTTAGTTAGGAAATTTTGAGTAGTCACAAGAAGATAGGTACGTAAGTGCAAAGGGACAGACAGGAGGAAGGCCAAGCTGGGGTTCTTCTTTTGTTTCATGCATGTCCGGTGCAACAACACCTAAAGATTTGAGGGGTTTCATTGGGTTGAAAGAAGAGGAAGAAAGATGTTGTCTGGGAAATCAAACCCTCCAAGAAACAACAAACAGGATATGCATCTGAGTGACACAGAGTAGTTAACACGAGAGCAAGAGCAATTCCCGTGTTTACTTCATCTTATATGTTCCTATGCAAGTGTATGCACACGTATGGTATAAGCAAGTGGTACTAAGACAACCATGCAAGCTTCCGAGTGCCTCGCCGCCAGAGCCCAGATACACACACACACACACACACGTTGGATCTCTGGAGTGTCTGATGCTGGCATTGCCTAAGACTAGCTGTCCTGCGAAGCACAAGATCCAGATCCGTACAGTCCTAGCGGCATGCGTCGAATAGAGTGATAGTGCTGCAGAATGACAAAGCCACAAGCATCCTGATTACTCTCTTCGGTCTTAACTTGCGGTCCCCACTCCCTCAAGATCGATTGCTCGCCTCTGAAACTAGTCCTGTGCTGGTTTGCTGTTTGAGCCATAAGACCGTGAACCAAAAAGGTTGCCCAAGTTAAGGCTCTCCTCAGCCACGAACCAAAGACATTCAAGCCACTTGTCTGAACATCGTGGAACAACCATGTGAAACTTAATGAGGATCTACAGTTGGAGTTTCATGAGATACAGAAGATCATCACAAGTTCATCACAACTTTAAAAAGTAACGTAACGTCGAGTTTGGTCGAGCATGGTAACATAAATGCACTGTCTGCTTCAAGGGAGATGGTGGTTTATTTGGCTACATGGACTGGTAGATCCAGGACACAGCATCAACTAGAAGGTGCAGCTTTTCCCTCTTGCCTAAGCTTCACTGCCCATCATCATCAAGTTTCGAAGGTTCTCTTTTTAATAAGGCGTCTCCCTTAGCAGCTGCCTCATGATGGCGATGCTTACAAAGCAATTATCTGATTAAAGTTTTTCGAGAAAAAAACGATGATGAGGTCGGTTCCGATGTACACATTAATCATGCAAATGCCATAAGGTAAGAGTTTTTAGATTGGGAAATATCTTGCTGAGTTCAAATGAAAACGAGTCGCAGCATTTATTAAGATCGCTATTTGCTCCTAGAGTCTACTGTTAAGGTGGTCCGAGAAGTAGCGGTACTAAAGATTCCATGTCCCAACCATCCTATAACCTGCTCAGGAATCGAAGTCAATTCACTTGTGATCCGCCGAGAGTGCTTGCTCAGAGCATGATTACACGCGTAGTACATTCGGCAGTAAAAAAAGAAAGAAAAATTCACGTCAGTGGGCCGGGATGATTGAGAAGAGCAACAGGCATGCCTTACCATCATTACAAAAAGGCTGGAACAGATGGAAAGCGGAGCTTGGGCTGCAGTAAGTACAAAAGCTGTGAGTAGTGCAGCGGGGCATTTAATCAGTGAAATTATGTGTTACCGAGGAGGAATTTTGTTATCTCACAGGACGTCCTTACCCCGACGGGACATGTCAGTGTCAGTAGCAGCACTGTTTAGATTCTTCTTTCTCGTGTTGGCCACGTGAACTCACCTCCCTTTCGTTTCGTGCAGCTCTTGATCACCCCATTGGTTGAAGAGGGAATGACAACCGCAGCAAAACAACCATGAGCACTTCAAGAATCGACTCCATCGCTGCAAAATGACTGACTGGTTGTGGAAACGAAGGATTAAGAAGCTACGTCGACAACTAAGAGAACATTTTCCAGTGGAATACCTTACATACAGACATACATACGAACTCTCTTGCATGGCCTAAGGATTAGAAACATGCTAATGGAGCTACCTGCCTAGGCGCATTGGTTCAGGAAGTCATAATCTGTAGTAGGTTGGCTCTCTCGTTCAACTCACTTTTATCCCGCCAGGCTCACCATCAACTATGATCTTATCCTCCTTTCCTTTCCTTTCTTTCTGAGCCAAATATGTTGCCATCGCCCACCTTGTTTGATTTTTCTTTTCTTTTTTTTTTTTTTTTAATTTTCTAATAAACAATGTTCTAAAACATCGTTTAGATGATGTACGAATAGCCCCTTTCGGTCTAAGAAATTATTTTGAACTTACATCGTCCTGGATCGTGACTTCATCACAGAGCAAAGCTTCCACTTTGGTGGTTCCGTGTTGTTTGGGTCTCTTTGGTCACATGGTCGTCGAGCATGATGCGCACTTTTGAGCGCCAGCATCGTCGAAGGATATATTGGGAACTTTAATACAAGTATCCCATGCATGCATGCAATGTACGCGCGTAGGCCGTCGTGCGTTGCAACAATCCGGACCAAAGGACCATCGGTCTGCGCCACTGTGGTTCCCTCCTGCCCGACACGTATCACGTTCCGTTCCTTCTTTGAGGCGAATATAAAATTTGCCTCTTCGTTTTTTTAATTTGGGCAAAAATAGGATTTATTCTAAAATTAGATATTAATTAGAATTATCCTTCTGTCAGTATCCAAACTCCGGAAAGAAAAAGTTTTTTTTTCTTTTTTGCTTTCTCATCATTAAAATATTAAACGAATCTCTCGTTATTTGCTTTTTTATCCGTTGTGGTCGCAGGAGGCGTGGATGGCGGAGATCCGGCGCTTCTTGAGCTCGCGGACGTCCGACGAGGACCCAGCGGCAGGCTCGCTCTCGAAGCTCGAGCAGTGGTGGCCGAGGACGGTCACCGGCGTCAAGGAGCTCGACGCCATCCCCATCGTTGCCAAATCATCGCAACCGTCCGTCGCCGCTGCTTCCGCATCTCCCATGGCGCTGCTGCAATCCAACAACTTGTCCTAAAAACAAAATACAACCACGGAACAAATTGCCTCTTAGGCCCTCTAATAATGTAATTATACTATTGTAAGGTACAGCAGAAATGGTAAAAGTCGATTTTTTTTGGAGGGAGGAGAGAGTACATTATTTACAAGCTCGCAGGAGGAGACGGCGGCGCGGAAGGCCGGATACTGAATTGGGAAGAGCTCGTAGGCAGCAGAGAGCAGCGCGGAGGCGGCTACCACCGAAGGTTGGAACTCCATCATCTTTATCTCTGCAGTATTTTATTAGTCACGATATATCATCAAATTTCCCTGAAAATGGTAAATCCACGAAAAAAAATATTTTTACGGTTTATTTCAATTGCAAGGATGATCGAAGTTACCTTTTTGGGCTTTGAGGAGGATCTGAGTGGCACGGGCTCTGAGTGCTCGGAGCAGAGGGGGTTGGGCGGGAGAGAAGAAGGAGATGAAGAATCGGAGAAAGGAAAAAGGGGTGACGGATCGCATCCGCCAATCCAACGCTCCAAGCACCAGAAGCTCCATCCTCCGAATCGTTTGAGCGTCGAATATGCATCCTTCCTCTCCCTGCGAAATCCAAATGAAACAGTGAAATTGATCATTTTAGCTTGAATATGCATGCTAAAAAAGAAATCTTTTTTTTTTTTTTTCTCCCTGCTTTGCTTGTTTTTATGGGGTACCTGAATATCCGCGAGGGCGAAGCTGGTCTTCCTCATCTTGGAGGCAAGGGAGAGGCAGGAGATGGAGAGCAGACGAACGATCCACGACTTCCCTCTCTGCAACCAGAGAGATCAGTGCTGTCAGATAAACGTATTCCTTGGTCTTCTACTATTCATTCGATCCTTGAGATTCGTACCGGGATCTTGCGTTTCGATAGGAATCGATCGACGTAGTTTATTGCGAGGTATGCGACGAGGGGATCCAGACCGTAGTCGAACTGCGCCTGCCCACGGAGATAAACACCACAGTGGAACAGAGCGATGGAAAGGGATGAGAAAAAAAGATGGCTTTTTTCGCTTCGACGTCTAGCTTTACCTGGAGGATGAGAGACTCGGCGTTTCGCCGGGCATGGAGATCGATGGTTCCAACGGTGGAGATCATGTGGTCGGACTCGGCGGCGAAGAGGTCCGAGATGGAGTCCCGGCGCTGCTGCTCGTCTTCGCCGCTCGTCAGCGGGTTCTCGAGATCGAACTCCATACCTACCCTTCGACTAGTATTTTCTGCCGTGTGTCCTATCGGTCGCAGGGGGAGAAAGGAAAGCTAAAGGTGGAATTTTTAGCGTGAGCAGAGGCGAGAAGAAGCCATTGGAGATTTAAATATAAGAGATTCACGAGACAGAGGGGGATGGCGGTGGCGTGTGCTTTATAGGTGAAAAGACGGTAAAGAGGGAAAGAGAAAGAGAAAGAGAAAGCGAGAGGGAGCCTTCCGCTTCACTCTTCTTCAAATACCAAGTTCCTCTGTTATAGTTTTGTTATCAGAACTATTATTATTACTGTTGTTGTTTTACTCGTCTGGTGTCGTGGGGAAGAGAGTCAGGGCACGTAAAAGGTCCAGAAGAGTTAAGGAAGAGAGAAGCAGAAACGAAGCGATACGAGAGAGAGGGGGGAGAGAACAGCGGGAGTTGGCATCACGTAGGGAAGAGGGGACAATGAGAGATGTCGGACAAGGGCCCAGATGTCACTGTCGCATGGTGGGGCCCGCAGGCGCAGCGGCAGTGGCAGCGGAAGCCGCGGTAGCAGCAGCAGAGGTGCAGCCAGAAACCACAGCAACCGGGGCTCCGGTGGTTGAACTCTTCATTGGCGGATGCTGATTTCTCTTCTATCACCAAATCTGCTACTTCACCGATGGTTGGGATGGTTTGGTTACCTATGATCGCCCTCGTTGGTGTGATTTGTTGGGAGTAGTTCAATCTTTTGGACTCAGGAACGTCGACAGCGACGTTGAATGAATAATGTGGTCCTGCCGTTGTGATCACCGAGCGTGACTTGGATCTTTAAGGGTGCGATAAACCTCGATCGCCGTTAACAAATGAGGATATCGGACGGCTCCGAAAATTGGGGACTGTTCCTTTCAGACTCCGTTTTGACTTGGATGGATGATGGTTTGGTGAACCCCGTTCCGTTCCGATACACTCGGCACCTGTTTCTCCAATTCGCAATTAAGCCCTTCTCCGCCTCTCTACTCGCCGCTGACATCCCTCTTTCCATCCTCGCGAAAAAGAAGAGGAAAAAACCCAAAACCGGCAACATCAGAAGCACCAATAAATGCGGTGAGGTAATCCACGGAGTACAGACAACTGGCATAGAGGTCCACTCACGCTCACGTGGTTGACCTCCTAATTTTTCACCTCCTTTTTTTCTTCCCTTAATTTCCGGAAAATTTCCAGCCTGAATCTTTGGGCCGCATAAACTATCTTCGCCCTCTCCCACGAAGCCCTACACCATTAGATTTACCGACCCGATGCTTTTAAAGCCTCCGTCTCCATCACATTTACCCTACGTCACCTGTTAATATTTGCTAACGACGACCACCGCGGTACGTACTCTGTTTCCAGGGCCGTGTCGCCTGCGCCGAATCCTCTGCTTGCTCTGTGGCTATCGACCCTAAGTTCGTCTGCCCACGCGTAGGTTAGGTGTAGTGAACTGGAATTGCTATATATACACATCCTTTTCTTATGTTTCTCAAGTAACACATCTTGTAGAACTGTCCTCCTCTCTTCTGTATGCAAATCGGAAAAAGAGCATTTAGGAATCGATGAGAACCTCTTGATCTTTTCCCCTCCCTAATTTTTATTCAAGGTTAACAACAAGAATGGTCCTATTCTATTATCCTATGCGCTGACTAGGATGGTACCTCCTGAAAGCACTTGTCGAGAAGCCACTTGTAATTTCATTTTCCAGGTAGATGAAGAAAAAGATTAGGAGTCTGGTCATCCACATCCGTGAATTTTTGTCCTCATCGTCGTGAACCTGTAATTATCTTCAAGACTTGGTTTTCGTCAGAAATAGAAGATGATTAGCCTCTGGTTCTCATTAGTCCTCACACTGGATAGCGTGTTCCTGTTTTACCACGCGTGATGGAGGATCATTTCGCCGTCGACAGAGACCATGCCATCTTTCCTTATTCAAGCATGCTATTATACCTCTCGGAAAACCCACGTCCTTTGATATGATCCAACAACATGTTTAGTTTGGAGGATGCCAAATGAAAACTGTCGCGGGTGTCCCATCCCATCGAGGAATCACACTGATTACTGTTTCAACAAGAGCAAACGTCTCGGCCCCAGAGAACCTTCCACGTAGCTTTTCCTCTTTATATGGGTCCCCAAATCCTCTTTATGTTGTTTTCATGATCTCCAACGAATCCCAAAATATATGAGCGACGTACACGAAACCCCGATTCAATCGTTTTTGTCTTCCTCGTTCACGAACTGCAGTTGTTATATCATGCTAATTATGATGTTTGGGTTTCATGTGTCCTCTCGACGATATATATATATATAGGAGAGGAAATCCTGCTTACTGCTGGTTGCTCCTCGACAAGGCATCCCAAGTGGCAAAGAGGCTTAATATTTCTTTACGTGTTATAGATAGATAGATGCTCATCTCCTTACGAACATCTCTTTTGTGGGTTCTCTGCTGCATGCATCGATGCAAGAGAAAGAGCAAAGCTGATGTGTCGTGAAGGAAAAGGGCAAAGCGAGAAATCTCCATCACCGCTGCGTTTGAATGGGAGGGAAGAAGCTTTTTGATTTTGCTGCTTTATCTCGTTCATTTCTTTCTTCCTTTGTTTGCGTGCTTATTAAATTCCAGCTGAAGGTTGGGTCTTTCTTTAGCAGTGGCATTGCCAGGGCCAATTCTGGGAGTCAAAAAGAGGCAGGCTTTGCACGCCGGGAATGATACGGGGTGGTGGGCAGCCATTATTTTCCGTCGTAAGTGCATGTCCTCACGCCTTCGCCCCACGCAGACCGGCAGCAAAATTATTACACCATGCCTATGGCTTTCCCGCACCGGACGGACACACAGATGCTACCGTTAGTCATAGGACCGTACTGATCTCAGCCTTGTACGCCTGTGGACGGACCATAATGCACGTACGTAGAATTGTACCTATTGGTGCTTGATGTGTATGGTCTGTCTATGTGTCGAAACAAATGATAAGTGAAAAGCATTAAGTATATACATATAATGATAATAATAATAATAATAAATTTTAAGCCAAATTGGTAATTACGTGAGATTATCTTTTTTTATTTCATTTTCTTTTGTCTCACACACATAAATAATTTTATTTCATTTTTTTATACTACCAAGTTGTATGATTTATCTTCATTTAGTCGTAACTAGACCATACTTGCTCATCTAACTCGATCTTTTAAAATTTTGTTTTTGACACATATCAAATTTTTGCTCACCAACTATGATATCATATCAAAAATTGACTAATAAAAAGTTCAAATTAAACTGGATAAATTATATTGGACACCGATTCAACTTAAAAGTTCAAGCCTATATTATTATAGGTCGTGGGATGTAATTAGATTAATTCAATCCTTAGCGATGATACAAAACTATCCTCTTATTTCATCCTTAAGAGCAACATATTCAACATGAAACGACAAATCAAATTATACAAGTACATATCAAGAAGATTATGTTTGTTCCCAATTTAATTTACAAGTTTAAGCCTATAGGTTATGAGCCATTATCTAAGATATAATTAGATTATTTTGATCCTTAACAACATGAAACTATCATTTTATTCATCTCCTTTCAGCTCTCACACATGAATAATATTCTCAACATGTTCATTCCTTCATCCCAACTTCATTTCCACATCGTTAAAAGCAACATATGCAACATGAACTAATGTAATTAAATCACCCAAGTTCATGTCGAGAAGAATTTGTACTCAAGGGAGCTGGCACATCCTGTATCAATGACACCATAGTCCTGCACTTTTTGTTGGTTGACTGCAAGGGAGTACCTATTAGGTCCTTGCTGAAAGCCTTGCAAGGGAGGTAACGCCAACCCCAACCCCAACCCCAACCTTGACGTGAATTCCTAGCTTGTTGGCCTCGGTGCTGAAACCTGACAAACCCGATAATTCATCGGCATCCACCCTGCTGGAAGAACCCGATACTTCACTTGGATCAAAGCCCTTGGTATCATGTACAATTTCTTAGAAATGTGATTGATGTCAAAGAAAGTCGCAACTTGGTTTTCTGACAAAACTTAGTCCCTCCTATCAGAGATGGATCTCTACGTAATCATCTGCAAAGTTTCCCTACGAACAAACTGTTACAAAGAATCCCAATGACCGAGTATTTACAGTCAATCACAAATTATTATTATTATTATTAGTATTGTAATCGCTGAGAATCTGCTAATTGATTGTTGAAATCTCGCCATTTGGTTAGATTTGACATCCTCCCTCAAGTTGATGTTGGTGCTAAATCAATAAGCATAAATTTGTTAACTAAGAATTTGATGCCGTGTCTTCGTCAATGACTCTAAAAATATCTATAGATTGAAATTTTCTTGAGACATGAGGTAATGTGATGATATAATCAGACTATGCATCTTGAATATAGTGATAATCCACCTCTAATTATGTTGTTCTTTCGTGAACATAGGATTAACAGCAATTCGAATGGCACTCATGTTATCTGCAAAAACCCAACTCAAAGAAAACTCAATGAAGCCAAACAATTTCAGAATAAGCTGAGGACATAGCTCTATATTCAACTTAAGTAGAAGATTTAGATACTCCCTCTCATGTTTTTTGTATTTTCTTGAAATAAGAGCATCACCAGGATACATACACTAACTCCGACACAAAATTTGGACACCTTGCCCAATCAACATCGCTGTAAGCTTGGAGGGTCAGTGAAGATCCAACCTTGTAAAATAATCCACAATTACAAGTCTAAAGTAAATAGCCAGTTATCTTTTTCACTGCTACTTTATATAAATATCTAAGCTGATGCATGAACTGACTCATTAGGTTCACTGTATAAGAAATATCCGATCAAGTAATTATTAAATAAATCAGGCTTCCGACAAGCTGTTGATATATAATAGGTTTAGAAAGTAGTTCTCCAACCAAAGCAATCAAATCATTGATATATTTATGCTCATTAATGAATGTACCTTGAGCTGAACGATGAACTTCCAATCCTAAACAATAAGAATTCCAACATCCTTTACAGAGAAAGAAAAATACAAAGAATATTATAGTGGCTTTATACCACATGAGCCGGACCCACTAATAATAATATCATTTTCATAAACTAGAATAATAATGATGCCGGTAACTAAATAATAAAGAAACATAAAAGGATCATTCAAACTCAACTCAGGAAGCTTTTGACTAAATTTTTAGACCATGAACAGGGAACATATTTCAACCCTTAAAGAGAACATTGTAGATGACAAACGTGAGTTTTTGAATCTGATTATACTCTTGGAGGAAAACTTATATATATATATATATATTGTGAAGATTACCATGTAAGAAAGTATTTTTTACATCTATTTGAGTAGGAATTTGTTGCTTAGTTTGTGAGTAGGAATTTGAAACATGGAGAGTTGACCAGATACTCATGAGAGATAAATGATTCGGAGGTCTAATATGTCGAGTGAATTCTGATAAGATATATTTTGAGTTCTTGCTATGCCACCGTTAGAGCAGCAATAGGAGCACTCCTACGCGTCGAGCCAAAACCCATACCAAGATGTTCCTCGGTACGTCCCATCCCGAAAAGCTCGGGACGACTTCGTATGGCGCCATTCTACGTGTCTCGGGATGGCGACCGCACAAAGGTACTATCTCGCCCCTCGAGGATCGGTCGCCATGCCAAACCTACGTATGATCGATCCTCGTACAGTAGTATAAACACTCCTGGCCGGCATCCAACCAAGGGGGAGGAAAGAAACAAACAAAAAACCAACGAAGCACTGACTTACTCGTTGAGGGGCCAAAGTCGGGAATCACCCGATGAGGGCCTTCTGTTCAGGAGAGCGGCCACCCCCTGAGCCACAACCATCCTGATCGAGTGCCGCCAACTAGCATCCCGACCGAGAGATGCCAATCAACATTCCGACGCCAACGCATCGTCCCGAGGATGTGACCAACCTCGACAACCAGCTCATCAACCGAGGACTCCCGACATCGACTCGTGGACTAGGCCATGCTTACTCATCAGCCACAGCACATCAGTTCATCAACATTTTTGGTGCTAGAAGGAGAGCCATGTCGCAGGAGCATCCCGCTGGAGTTCCCCCTGAGGGAGAACCATTGACCGATCACCCCCCTTTGGGACTCGAGGTCTAGCTCCTCCCCGTCCTCAGGGATAGGGGGATCCTAGCCTCGATGCCAGATCACTACTTGCGCTTATTTAATGATTCAGGGTTTTCTCCCCCTGGATATACCATAGGACCCTCGATCATTTCGTCCGAGGCATTCCTCGTCTTGGCCAAGCAAGTATAAGCCCTAATGGGAATGATGCAGACAATCGTCTCGCTCATGCCACAGATTGTGCAGCTAGTAGCTCCCCCGATCGACCCGACTCAGCAAGGGTCGAGCAGGGAGCAACTCGAGATGAGAGATGCCTAAGAACATATGATAAATTCGTGAGGCCTACTCGAGCAAAGCATACCCGCACCTTGCCGGGTCGCGCTGCCCTGCCCCGAACCTGATACCATATCATCAGACTCGGCAGATGACTTGTTTAGAATCCAATTGTCCATAGTCAAACGACGCCTAGATGAGTTCCAGAAGTCGTGGGTGAGACGAGCGATGGCAGCTCGGGTGGATCCCCCTTTGCTCAGGAGATACAAGACAAGCCTGTACCGCTCAACTTCAGGCTGCCGGCGTTGGAAACATACGACGGTGACTCCGACCCTACAAAACATGTCACCGCGTTCCAGGCTCAGATGGCCCTTTACGACACCTCTGATGCCCTGATGTTTCGGGCATTCCTGACTACCTTCAGAGGACTGGCAGGAGCGTGGTTTAGCTAATTGCGCACGTTCTCAGTCTCATCCTTTGATCAGCTCACAAGGGAGTTCGAGCAAAAATTTTGGTCAGCGTGCGACCCAAGCATTCCATCGCCACCCTGCTCGCATTATCCCAACGCGAAGGTGAATCGCTCTCCCAATTCATGGCACGCTTCACCGTCGAGATCCGGGGGTTACCTGACGCTCACCCTTCTTTGATCATGCAAGCATTTCTGATGGGCTTGAGACCCTCGAGGTTCTTCTAGTCACTGATTAAGAAGTCGCCCACGACCATCCCCGAGATGCTACAGCACGCCAATTAGTATATCGCCACCGAAGCTCTAATGGCGGGGAGGTGCGAGGATAATAAGAGGCCGAGGATGGAACAAGCCCGAGGAGCAGCTCCGGCGCCATCAACGCAACCCTGCAGGAGGCCTGACCGACCCGAGCTGCTACTCCCGAGGCCCCCACCTCTGCCTCTGAACACATCTCATACTGAGATCTTTCTCTAGATAAAGGAGAAAGGTCTCTTGCGGCAACCCAATCCTCCGAAGGCCACTCACAAGGACCAATCTAAATATTATAGGTTCTATCGGGACTACGACCATGACACGAAAGACTACCGCAACCTCCAAAATCAAATCGAGGAACTAATTCGAAGAGGTCACCTTGGGCGCTACCTCAAGGAACCAGGAGAAGCAACTCCGTGCCCCAAGGGACCTATCGATAGGTAAATTGACCTCATTACTAGTGGATCAACTGCCGACAGTAGTAGCTCGATGGCAAGAAAGGCCTACACTCGCAGCACGGTGGAAAAACGCCCTAGGCTCGAGTTCGAGCCTGAAATCACTTTCGGAACCAAGGAGGTCGAGCGTTCCCACCACAACGATGCCTTGGTGATCTCCATCTGGATCACCAACACTCGGGGTAAAAGAGTAATGGTCGACACCGGGAGCTCTACCGATGTGTTGTACCTCGACGCCTTCAAGAAACTTAGCCTCACTAATGAGGACCTCACTCCCATGACTTCAGTGCTCATCGGATTCACCGGAGATTCCATCTCCCCGCTCGGGACCACCACCCTCCCCGTTACCATTAGGGAGGAACCAAGAGCCAAGACAACGATGACTACCTTTATGGTAGTCAACCTACCCTCGGCCTACAATGTCATCCTCGATCGCCCGACACTCAACAAACTGAAAGCGATGGTTTCTACCTACCACCGAGCAATCAAGTTTTCGACCTCAACGAGGGTTGGGGAATCTCGAAGCAATCCCGGAGAATTGGGATGGTGCTACCTTACAGTGATCACTCTTTCGGAAAAGTCATGCCTCTGAAAAATCCCGGATCCCCGTGAAGGTGTGACACTAGTGCACCTGGAGCCCTCTAAGCAACTCACTGAGGTAACCCTGAAGAAGGACCAACCCGATTTGATTGTGAAAATCGGGATAACACTCCTTGAAGCAAACCAGCTCTAGCTCATTGACTTCTTGAGGGAAAATGCTGATATGTTCGCATGGTCCTTGAAGGAGATGCCCGGAATCAACCTAGGAGTGACCCAACACCACCTCAACATCCACCGCGAGGTGACGTTTGGGCTTCCCAAGGGGAGAGATGATCGCAGCATGTAAAACCCATCATGACTCCTTGGATTCCCCCAGATTCTCCAGTCTCAGAGGCCTCTCACTAGATGCCGCTCGTGACGAGAGATCTCTCACCAAGAACCGCTCGTGACAAGAAATTTCTTGCTAGAGCCTGCGTAGCTTCGCTCGACATGCCACATGGCGCATGAGCCCCGGCGCATCGCCCAATGATGCGCCAATTAAACCTGAACTCGATATCAGTCGCTCGGCTAATAGGTCCAGTCTTTGCCCAAGTCGCGTAGTTCAACCCTCGACTTGCAACTTGCCAGTCCTCAACCTGAGCCCGAGATCAGTCGCTCGACCAATAGGTCCAGTTAGTGCCCAAGTCGCGTAGTTTGACCCTCGACTTGTGACTTGCCAATCCTGAACCTAAGCCCGAGATCAGTCATTCGACCAATAGGTCCAATCTTTGCCCAAATCACGCATATCATTCCCCCGACTTGCGACTTGCCAGTCTTAAACCTGTTGGGAAATCATTGGGGGATGACATCATATGCGCAGCGGAAGAACAAGAAAAACAAAATCCCCGATTCCCAAAAAGATGTTCGTCGTCGTGCGAAGATTGGTGCGCAAAAATCCGCAAAACACAAAACTGCGTATAGAGATTGTGTTACATAGGGAGATCGTATATCCCTGTTTCCTTGCAGATCCTTAGGAGAGGGTGAAGGAGGTCAAGCGTCCTCCTCTCTAGTGGTGATCCACACAGCAGGGTTGCGACGACGCTCCTCAAATCTCCAGGCCTACTCTGAGGTGGAGAGGGAGAGGAGAATAGGAAAGGCAAGCAAAGACTCTAGCCTATGAGGCTGTGAATCCCTCCTATTTATAGAGATCCCGTGTCAAACCCTAATGGGTCCTTCCCTAGTGGGTATTGGATCTGCATCCAATAAGACAAGGGCTCCGTCGGATATCTCATATCCGAACCTCTACTCATCGCAATGCCTACCATATGTGTGTGACCCTCTAGGCCCAATATCGAGCTGGCCGTGAGTCATACCTGTCAGAACTCCTTCTAACTCAGTGAATTATTATCTCTGTAATAATTCACTCGACTCATCGACTACGGACGTACTAGGCCACTACGCCGTAGTCCCCAGACGATACAGGGGAATCCAATCCATTGGACCTGTCTGTCCTTAGTTACTATGTACCTATAGTCCCTCATCCATCTAATATCCCAGAGACCGTATATCGAGCATGGTGCTGTCAGACCCATACGGTTTCTACTCGAGTCTCGCTCTAATCGAATTCTCCCGGAGAACTCTTTCTCTCTCAACCCGAATGACCCTGGCCAGGGATTTGTCTGAGTAAGAACACATAGGATATTCCTCTCATGACGCCGAGAGTGGATGATCCTCTATTGACACTCAATAGCCCTCGTAAGGTCGACTACCACTCCCAATGACCAGCTGTACTAGATCTGGGGACAGCCAAACCTATAAGTCTGGTATTAAAGAGTGGAGCACTCATACAGGACATCCTTGGTGTCTCAAGTCTAAGGACCAGATACACCACTAGGACTACGGAATCGCTGTCTAACAATAAGGCATCATCAACCATCCAGCATTCCGTAAGCGGATCAATCAGTAAACTCATTCTCCAATGAGCACTTGTACTGTATCCCTAGTGTCCCTACACGAGCAGCTATGAAACCAGCTGCATCCATCATATGGACGGGTATACAGCACACCAGTCTATCCGGTTATCACGATGTCCCTCTCGAGTAACCTATGACCGGGATTATTTAGGATATGTGTTTAAAGGTGAATCGATCTCATTATCGTGATCTCATCACGATCCGATTCCCATTGCACAAATCCAAGGACATCACAATATATATGCATTTATGCAATAGTTATAAAGTGATATACGCCAAAATATAATAAGCAAAAAGATTCTGTATCAAGTCACACGTGTCATCACTCACGTGATTGGCTTGTTGGGCACCTATGACTAGCAATCTCCCACTTGACCTAAAGCCAATCACCTATGTGTCTGATCCCCATCAGACTCCTGTGACGCTCAAAGACAATCTGAGACAACGGCTTTGTCAGTAGATCTGCAATGTTATCTTCGGATGGAACTCTTTCCACTACTACATCTCCTCGGGTTACGATCTCTTTGATAAGTTGGAACCTCCTCAGAACACTTCTGATGAGACCCGGGTTCCCTTATTTGAGTAATCACCCCATAGTTGTCACAATATAAGGAAGTCGACTTGTCGCTATCTGTATCGACTCCCAAATCTGTGATGAACTTCTTCACCCAGACTCCCTCCTTTGCTGCATCAAATGCGACAATGTACTCTGCCTCTGTGGTCGAGTCAGCAGTGGTATCTTGCTTGGAACTCTTCCAGCACACTGCTCCTCCATTCAAGGTGTACACATACCCTGAATTCGACTTGCTATCATCGACATCAGACTAAAAACTTGAGTCAGTGAAGCCTTCAACCTTAAGGCTATTACCTCCATATACTAGTAAAAGATCCTTAGTCCTTCTCAAGTACTTAAGGATACACTTTACTGCTTTCCAGTGCTCCAAGCCTGGATCCGCCTGATACCTGCTCGTAACACTCAGAGCATGCACTATATCAAGCCTAGTACATAGCATGGCATACATGATATACCATATTGCTGAGGCATAAGGTATCATATCCATGTTCGCCCTTTCTTAGAATTTTCAATGCCAAACATTTTGACAATGGTTTCTATGTACCTGGACTGGGACAAGCCAAGCATCCTCTTGGATCTATCTCTATAGATTCTAATCCCCAAGATATAGGATGCTTCCCCTAAGTCCTTTATGGAGAAGTGTCTAGATAACCAAGTCTTTACTGTGGATTGCATTGCTACATCATTCCTAATGATGAGGATGTCATCCACATATAACACCAAAAAGGTGATAGCACTCCCACTTACCTTCCTGTACACACAAGGCTCATCTTCATTCTTAACGAAGTCATAAGATCTGATTGACTCATCAAATCTTATGTTCCAACTTCGGGAAGCTTGCTTTAGTCCATAAATGGATCTAAGCAACCTACACACCTTATCTGGGCAGTTCTTGGACACGAATCCCTCAGGTTGCATCATATACACTTCCTCCTCGAGGTTCCCATTGAGGAATGCGGTTTTCACATCCATCTGCCAGATCTCATAATCATAGTGTGCTGCAATAGCCAATAGAATTCTGATGGATTTTAGCATTGCTACAGGTGAGAAGGTTTCGTCGTAGTCAACACCTTGCCTTTGACGATACCCCTTAGCCACTAGCCTTGCTTTATAGGTCTCTACCTTTCCATCTACTCCGATCTTTTTCTTAAAGATCCACTTGCAACCGATGGGTACAATACCTTCGGGGGCATCAACTAGGTTCCAAACCTTATTGGAGTACATAGAATCCATCTCAGAATTCATGGCTTCTTGCCACTTCCCGGAGTCTATACTCATAATAGCCTCCTCGTAGGTCTGAGGATCAATATCCTCTACATCCTCTCCTCTAATATGTCCCACATATCTCTCAGGAGGATGAGATACTCTATCAGACCTGCGTAAAGTTGAAACTTGTGTATTAAGTACCTGAACAGACTCGGGCTGTAGAGTGGTGCTTGAGCTTGGTTCTCTAACTTCGCTCAACTCTATCATTCTCCCACTGTCTCCGCCAAGAATGTGTTCCTTCTCAAGGAACACTGCTCTCTTAGCTACAAAGACCTTTTTGTCCTCGAGATGATAGAAATAATACCCACAAGTTTCCTTGGGGTATCCCACAAATATGCATCGCTCTGTCCTTGATTCTAACTTATCGGGGTTGTGTCTTTTAACGTGGGCTGGGCAGCCCCAAATCTTAACAACCTTAAGATCAGGCTTCTTCCCTTTTCATATCTCATATGGTGTAGACACTACCGACTTAGTTGGAACTCTGTTCAGAAGGTAAATTGCGGTTTCTAGGGCATATCCCTAGAATAAGATGGGTAGGTCAGCGAAACTCATCATGGACCGTACCATATCTAATAGCGTACGATTCCTCCTTCTAAAGACACCATTGAGCTGAGGTGTATAAGGAGGTGTCCATTGGGATAATATCCCATGGTCCTTGAGGAACTGAGTAAACTCTGTACTTAAGTACTCATATCCTCGATCTGATCGAAGAGTTTTGATACTCTTTCCAGTCTGGTTCTCCACCTCATTCTTATACTTTCTGAATTTCTCAAAGGCCTCGGACTTGTACTTCATTAAGTACACATATCCATACCTTGAGAAATCATCAGTAAATGTAATGAAGTAGGAGTAACCTCCAATGGCATGAGTTGACATGGGTCCACATACATCACTATGTATGAGTTCCAACAACTCAGTGGCTCTCTCTCCAGTTCTACTAAATGGAGATTTGGTTAGTTTTCCACGAATGCAAGGCTCACAAGTTGCATATGACACATAGTCGAATAGATCTAGATATCCATCATTTAGCAACTTTTGAATCCTTCTTTCATGGATGTGACCTAGCCTACAATGCCACAGGTATGCATTGTTCAACTCATCTCGTTTCCTTTTGGACACATTTACATTCATGATATGTGGAGTGGTGTCTAACATAAATAACCATTATGCAATGTTCCTTTCGTGATGATCTTATCATCTAATAATATCGAACAACCATTGTTCTCAAAAACAAATTTATATCCACTAACTGTTAAACATGAAATGGAGATAATGTTTTTGATAATAGAAGGAACAAAATAACATGCATCTAATGCAATAAAAGCTCCACTAGGCAGATGTAGGGCGACCTCGCCAACAGCTAATACAGCAACTTTTGCTCCATTACCCATCTTGAGGTCCATCTCGTCTCTCTCTAGTCTCCTAGGCCTTGCCAGAACCTGCAACGAATTGCATATATGATAAGCACTACCGGTATCCAATACCCATGTGTTATCATAAGAGTCTGACAAATGGAGACTGATCATGAATGTACCTGAAGCTTCATCAAGCTTTTGTTTCGCCCTTTCTGCAAGGTACTCTTTGCAGTTTCTCTTCCAATGCCCATCTTTACCACAGTGGAAGCACTGGCCTTTGTCCTTTGCTGGATCTTTCTTAGCAACCTTTGCTTTACCTTGTTTGCCCTTGCCCTTTCCCTTCTTAAGGGACCTTTCTGCTTTCCTTTTCTTTCTGGTCTCACCAGTGTAGAGAACTGGCTTCTCTTTCTTAATAGTACTCTCTGCCTCCCTCAACATATTGAGGAGCTCTGGGAGAGTCACCTCAAGCTTGTGGGAGAGTCACCTCAAGCTTGTTCATATTAAAATTCATTATGAACTGTGAAAAGGAATCTGGTAGGGACTGGAGCACAATGTCCACACACAAGTTATCCTCTAGGACCATTCCTAGACCTGTGAGTTTCTCTATCCACTCAATCATCTTTAGGACATGGTTCTGAACCGGTGTCCCCTCAGTCATCCTAGCGCGGAAAAGGCTCTTGGATATCTCATATCGTTGAGTCCTTCCCTGTTCCTCAAACAATTTACGGACATGTAGGAGAATGGATCTGGCATCCATCTTTTCATGTTGTCTCTGTAACTCTGGAGTCATAGAGCCCAACATATAGCACTGAGCAAGAGTGGAGTCATCAATGTACTTCACGTAGCGAGCAATCTCATCCTCGCTTGCCCCTTCTTCGGGCGTAGGCATCACTGTATCAAGGACGTACACGATTTTCTCCGCTGTGAGAACAATTCTCAAGTTACGGAGCCAATCCGTATAATTTGGACCAGTGAGGCGGTTGACATCAAGTATGTCACGTAAGGGATTTGAAAGCGACATTTTCTGAAAATAAAGATGTAGCAGAAATGAATAACATGCAGATTTTGCAAGAAATAAACTATCAAGATATGGACTTCTATCTTAATATGCTCCCACTATTTTACTAACGAGTCACGCGACACCCTCAGCACGTGAAACGGAAGTCTCCGGTAGACTTCTAGTGGGGATCAGGATCCAATCAGCGTCTTAGTATAACCTCGAGGGACTCGACCAATCACACTAAGCCTAAAAGGTAGGCAACTCTTGCCGATCACAACTCCTTGTGATTCCCGTCCTATTCGGCCTCCGAATCACCATGGCCTCGAGGGACTCGACCAACCATGATGCTCGGTTAAGTCAACACCTTCGTTACAAGATGAGTCTGATTTGATGATATACCCTTGAGGGACTCGACCAAGCATACCATGCCCTCAGGTCACCGGTGACATCTCTATGTCGTAAGCAAGATAGCAAATCGTGATATAGGTGAGTCTCGAGGGACTCGACCAACTCAACTTACACCGGGAATCGGTTCCTACTCATAACGATGGAAGGCCACGTGGGTCAATCTAATTGCCTCACGTTTACCGACTTAATATTAGCGAGAGATGTTTCTATAATTTGGTCTCCTAATATGACATGTCACACATATACATATTTAATATATATCTATATCGCATGCAAATATATATACATATCTATTATGTGTATAAGCAATCACATCAGATGATCATAGACCACAACCTAATATGATTAGGCCCGAGCCAGTAGGCCTAATCACTCACATCAAGATCTATTTGTGTAACGGTGCATCTCCATGCCTTGTGATCGTCCATCTCGTTCTCGTCGGTTCCGTCGACATCTTGATGCATCTCCATGCATCACGATCGTCCGTCTCGTGGGTCCCGCTATCGCATCCACGCTCCCGCTACGCCGCCTCATGCGATTACAACTTAATCATAAGCACGCAGGCCCGACAATAAACGAGAAATATAATGGAGGTTCGCAGACCTCAATAATAATAATCACAAGTACACACATCACACGGTCCATGATCATCCGTCCACACATCATACATCACATGTATAAATAATCATCATCATGTAGGACTACTAGATAATAATAAAAATAATAATCAACTAAACCTTTTAATTAATTAATATTTTTCTGAAATCAGGGACATGTAGGGAATTTCTCAATTCCTAAGGGTATTTTCATAATTTGGATAAAAGACAGAAACTGGAATTTCTCACATTCTTAGGGGCAAAACTATCTTTTTCCCAGAAAACCCTAATTCCCTCTTTCTACTGCCACTGCCGCCGCCGCCACCCTGCTGGCGGCGGCTTGTGCGGCGGGGCGAGGGCGCTGCCCTCGCCCGCAGGTGGCACGCTCGCTGGCGGCGCTGCCGCTGCAGGTGGGCTCCCCCTTCGGGCGTCGCTGCCTCCGCAGGCGGTGCTGTCCCGCCGGGCGGCCGCCCCTGTGGGGGGGGTTTCGCCCGCGGGAGCAGCGACGGCAGGCGTCGCGCGTCGCTGCCCTGCGGCGGCAGGCGCCGCTTCCTTTCGGCGGCAGGAGCCGCTGCCCTGCGGCGCCTTTGCCCGTGGGTTGCCAGCCCCGCCAGCAGCAAGCATGCTGCAAGCAGACCGCCGGCCGGCTGTTGCAGGCATAGTGCTTGCGCATGCGCCAGCGCTGTGCTGCCTGGCTGCGGCTGCGGCTGCCGCTGCAGGTGGCTGCAGGCATGCAGATCGAGGGCAGCAACTGTTGCTGCCCTTCCTCGCTTTTGCGTCAACGATTTTGACGTCAAAATTCTTCCTAAACACAATACACGCAGTTCAAAACCAATCATTCGCACGAACAACCTGGCTCTGATACCACTGTTGGGAAATCATTGGGGGACGACATCATATGCGCAGCGGAAGAACAAGAAAAACAAAATCCCCGATTCCCAAAAAGATGTTCGTCGTCGTGCGAAGATTGGTGCGTAAAAATCCGCAAAACACAAAACTGCGTATAGAGATTGTGTTACCTAGGGAGATCGTATATCCCTGTTTCCTTGCATATCCTTAGGAGAGGGTAAAGGAGGTCAAGCGTCCTCCTCTCTAGCGGTGATCCACACAGCAGGGTTGCGACGACGCTCCTCAAATCTCCAGGCCTACTTTGAGGTGGAGAGGGAGAGGAGAATAGGAAAGGCAAGCAAAGACTCTAGCCTATGAGGCTGTGAATCCCTCCTATTTATAGAGATCCCGTGTCAAACCCTAATGAGTCCTTCCCTAGTGGGTATTGGATCTGCATCCAATAAGACAAGGGCTCCGTCGGATATCTCATATCCAAACCTCTACTCATCGCAATGCCTACCATATGTGTGTGACCCTCTAGGCCCAATATCGAGCTGGCCGTGAGTCATACCTGTCAGAACTCCTTCTAACTCAGTGAATTATTATCTCTGTAATAATTCACTCGACTCATCGACTACGGACGTACTAGGCCACTACGCCGTAATCCCCAGACGATACAGGGGAATCCAATCCATTGGACCTGTCTGTCCTTAGTTACCATGTACCTATAGTCCCTCATCCATCTAATATCCCAGAGACCGTATATCGAGCATGGTGCTATCAGACCCATACGGTTTCTACTCGAGTCTCGCTCTAATCGAATTCTCCCGGAGAACTCTTTCTCTCTCAACCCGAATGACCCTGGCCAGGGATTTGTCTGAGCAAGAATACATAGGATATTCCTCTCATGACGCCGAGAGTGGATGATCCTCTATTGACACTCAATAGCCCTCGTAAGGTCGACTACCACTCCCAATGACCAGCTGTACTAGATCTGGGGACAGCCAAACCTATAAGTCTGGTATCAAAGAGTGGAGCACTCATACAGGACATCCTTGGTGTCTCAAGTCTAAGGACCAGATACACCACTAGGACTACGGAATCGCTGTCTGACAATAAGGCATCATCAACCATCCAGCATTCCGTAAGCGGATCAATCAGTGAACTCATTCTCCAATGAGCACCTGTACTGTATCCCTAGTGTCCCTACACGAGCAGCTATGAGACCAGCTGCATCCATCATATGGACGGGTATACAGCACACCAGTCTATCCGGTTATCACGATGTCCCTCTCGAGTAACCTATGACCGGGATTATTTAGGATATGTGTTTAAAAGTGAATCGATCTCATTATCGTGATCTCATCACGATCCGATTCCTATTGCACAAATTCAAGGACATCACAATATATATGCATTTATGCAATAGTTATAAAGTGATATATGCCAAAATATAATAAGCAAAAAGATTCTGTATCAAGTCACACGTGTCATCACTCACGTGATTGGCTTGCTGAGCACCTATGACTAGCAAAACCTAAGCCCGAGATCAGTTGCTTGGCCAATAGGTCCAGTCTTTGCCTGAGTCACACAGATCGGTCCCCCAACTTGTGACTCACCAGTCTTAAACCTGAGCCTGAGATCAGTCGCTCGGCCAACAAGTCCAGTCTTTGCCCGAGTTGCGCAGATCGGTCCCTTGTCTTACGACTCACCAGTCCTAAACCTGAGCCCGAGATCAGTCACTCGGCCAACAGGTCCAGTCTTTGCCTAAGTCATGCATCTCAATCCCTTGACCAACGACTCATTAGTACCATCCTACCTGGGCTCAGCCACCTGTCCGATAGTTTCGACCCTCCCCAAAGCACGGGTCACCGCCCTCCGAGCAGCCCCATGGTGAACCAACTCGACTTCCCCTCACAAGCAGCAAACGCACACGCAACACTCCGACTCAAGTGCACCCCTCGCCCTCTCGCAAGGACCCCATGGCACGCCTCGATGGGGGGGAGAAGTAATCAGGTATATTTTGGGCCCTGGCCATGTCACAACCAACACTACGCCACTCCACCGCCTGATCAGTAAGAGGAGGACTCCCACGTGTCGAGCCAGAACCCATACCAAGACGTTTCTCGGTACATTCCATCCCAAAAAGCTCGGGATGATGCTGTATGGCGCCGTTCCATGCGTCCTGGGACGAAGACCATATAAAGATACCATCTTGCCCCTCGAGGATCGGTCGCCATGCCAAACCTGCGTACAATTGACCCTCGTACAGTAGTATAAAAACCCATGGTCGGCATTCGGCCAAGGGGGAGGAAAAAATTAAATAAAAAACCAACGAAGCACTGCCTTATTCATTGAGGGGCCAAAGTCGAGAACCACCCGACAAGGGCCTTCAATGTAAGAGAGCGGCCACCCCCTGAGCCATAACCATTCTGACCGAGAAACACCAATCAACATTCCGATGCCAGCACATCGTCCCGAGGATGTGACCGACCTCGGCAACCAGTTCATCAGCCGAGAACTCCCGACATCGACCTGTGGACCATGCCATACTGACTCATTAGCCACGACACATCAGTTCAACAACAAGTTCTTGTAACGGAGGTGCAACTATCTCAATAGTTGGTGACGCAGAACATGGATCACGAGAGGAAGAAGTTACTCAATCTTCTATTTCTTTGATTGATAATTCTCTCATCTTGCTAGTAAACTGCCCCAGGATCAAATCTTGGGTTATCAGAATTATCATTGTCAAAGTCATGAAGATAAGAATGGGTAGATGAAATGTGAGGAATATGAGTGGTTTTAAAGAAATAAAGATTTTTTAACAAAAATAACAATACATAATGTGAGATACAAATAAGCAATAGGATCATAACAAAGAAAACAAGATTATGTGGTCAATTTACTTCTCTCAGGAAGCGATTAATTAAATACACAATTATGGATAAAACTTCTATCCAAAAATAAAAAGATACAAAAAAAATCAAGAAGGAAGCTAAGAGGAGTCAATTTTTTCTCTTGACAATTCTTATCTTGATGATAAGTAGATGTGTAAAATCTTTGAGAAATAATTCTTTTACTCGGAAGAAAGGTTTAAAATTCATTAGATATATATTCTCCACTATAATCATATCTCAAAATTTTAATAAATATGAAAAATTAATTTTTTGCATATGCAAGAAAATATTGAAAAGCATTAAAGACATCAATGTAAAAAATATATCCAAGTATGACGATCGTGAACATAACAAGAAAAATAAAGATTTATTGTTAGGGTAGTTAGGTTAGCATAGAGTAAACTGAAAAAATAAAATGAAGATGTATTTCGTGAAGATATGGTGCTACCTATTTATACACGCTAGGAGGGAGGATCAATAAAGCAATAAGATTTTCTTATGCAGTTGAGAAAATCTTACCTGTTATTATGAAAAATCTTAGCAGTTAACATGCTCCTGCAAGATGGTGCTCCTGCTAGCCAATCTTGGACGTGAGAAACACATAGTTGATGTATGATGATTTGTTCTTGCACGAAGTGAAAGCCGATGATAATATGTTTCATGCGTGTTGCTTTCATGCTCTCGTGCTCAAATCCTTGACAAAAAAAGAGTTAGGAAAGAATTCAATTGAGGTATATTTTGTTTATAGAATTGAGAAACAGAAATGAAATTTCGTTTGATGTGAGGTGCATACAAAACATCATCGAGTGTGAAAGTTATGCTATGTAAATTAAGCATTGTGGAACCAATATGAATAATGGAGATTCCTTTATTGTTATTGATGATGATGTCTTCGTTGGCACCATAATTATTGTAGATAGACAATTTCTATAGATCAGAGGTGATATGATGAGATATGCTAGAGTCTACAATCCAATTATGTTGACTAGTATTCATAGTAGTTATGAGTTTTGCTTGAGGCCAATGTGATGGAGGAGGAAGTCTGGGCCGAGATCGATAGACTATTGTAGAGTGGCTGACTTTGTCACACAACTGACAGACAACTCTTTGTTGATTTGTATGGTCAGGACACTAAGGCTGAGGATAATTGAAGTAGTCACCTTGATTGTTGTGACGAACATGTTGATGGTGTGGAGAAGGGGGGGGGTTTGTTTGGAGTTTAGAGGCATTCTGGCCAAACCTTTGTTGACGGTCTTATTATACTGGTTGCCTTTCTTCTTAGATTTTTAATTGACTCGAGCTGTGATGGATGGTCCTGACAATATGTCCTCTTGCTTGAGATATATCTCACAGTCAGTTAACTTATTATAAAGTTCTTCAAATGATATCGGTGAGTCAGGTGCCTATATTACTGTTGTTAATTCTTTATACTCGTCCCCAAGGCCATTAAGAGTGTAGACAATGACTTCTTCATTACTGAGGAAATGACCTATCAGAGTAAAGTTATCAATGATAACTTTTATATTTTGTAGATAATCGAAAACAATACTTCTCTCTTATTTTGTTTTCATAAGACTGGATAGGAGACTAAGCACGTAAGTACACGAACAATTTGCTAAGGTAATTTGTAACTTGCACCAAGCTTTGATAGTGGTGTCACATTAAGAAATGAGTGGGGTGAGCGATCCAACGATTGAGGCTTGAATTGCTTGGAGGATAAGATGACCTTGGCATAACCATAATTTATAGTCCCGATTTAGTACTGGACTGGATGCTCCTAAGATGTTGACCATAGTTAATTCGTGCAGATATAGTGTTGCTCCTTATTTATACAAGTGAGGAGGGAGGATTTTCCTCAACAGAGCAGCAAGATTTTATAACATCTTTCAAGAGGATTTTGCTTTTTTCTAAAATATTTAAAATATTCTTTATCTTTTCAAAAGATTCGTGCACTTTTCAAGATGTTCAAAGTATTTCTTCATCCAAGATGATCAAGTAAGACTATCTTGGACTAAATTAAGTTTAATTTTAACACTCCCCCTTAGACTTAATTTTCTTCCGTCCATCGTACCAAATGACTTAAACTTAGTAAATAGGTGAACTAAAAAGTGGTTTGGTGAACAAAGTAGATTACAACATCTTCCAAGAGGATTTTGCTTTCTTCTAAAATATTTAAAATATTCTTTATCTTTTCAAAAGATCCATACACTTTTCAAGATGTTCAAAGTATTTCTTCATCCAAGATGATCAAGTAAGACTATCTTTGACTAAATTAAGTTGAATTTTAACCCTCTCTCTTAAACTTAATTTTTCTTCCATCCATCCATCATACCAAATAACTTAAACTTAGCAAATATGTGAACTCAAAGCGGTTTGGTGAACATAGCAGCTACTTGGTCTTGAGTTTTGACATGAATAAGTTTAACTTCATTTGTTTTCATATAGTCCTGGATAAAGTAAAATTTTAAGTCAATATGCTTACCTCTTTCATGATTCACTTGGTTCTTAGTGCAATGGTGGATTTATTATTAATGTAAATTTGTGTTGCTTCTTATTTGATATCCATCTTCTCTAGTAAGCTTTTGAACCATATAGCATCACAAACACATGAGGATACCGAAACATATTCGACTTCATAAGTTGAGAGTACCACAATTGATTACTTTTTGGCTGTTCAAGTGATTGTAGCATCTCTCATATAGAATACAAATTCAAATATGCTCCTTGTATCATCAAGGGCTCCTCCCCAATTGCTATTGGAATATCCATGAAGTTCAAACTTATTAGAACTTGAATAGAATAAATAATGGGAGAGAGTACATTTGATATAATGCAAAATCCTTTTAGTAGCCTTCTAATGAGTTCATTTAGTCTCCTCCACAAATTAGCTCACTAATCCGATGTCATATAGAATATCTGATCTACATATCAAATGTCTTAAGCTTCTATCCAAACACTTATAAAGAGTTGCATCTATTGCTTTAATTTCATCATTCTTTAATAGCTTAACACCACAATCCACTTGTGTGCTAATTGAATTACAATCTTCCATCTGTGTGCTCTTGAGAACTTATCTTATACATACCTCTTGTAAAACAAAGACACTTGTTTGCTTTGTTTCACTTCTATTCTGATAAAATAGTATATTAATTTTATGTTAGTCATATCAAACTCCTTTGTAATAGTTTGCTTAAAGTCTTGGAACATATGAAAATTACTTAATGTAAAAATTAGATCATCTACATATAAACAAATATATAGCATGCTTCCATCTTTTTCTTTAAAGCACAAGGAGCATTTATAAGGACATTATATGAAACCATCAGCTTTAAAATAAGTATCAATTCTAGCATTTGAAACCATCAGAGCTTGTTTCAACTCCTATAAAGCATTCTTCAATCTTAAACTTTGTTTTCATAGACTTTCTCAATATATCTCATAGGTTATTCAATATAAACTTCTTCAAGACACCCATTTAGAAATATAGATTTCATATCAAATTGATAAATTTATTATTTGTTTTGAGCAGCTAAAGAAATAAGTAATCTAATAGTTTTTATTTGAGCAACGAGAGCATACACCTCATCATAGTCAATATCAACTTTTTTTCTTGTATCCTTTTACCACTAGTCTTATTTTATATTTTTTAATTTCTCATTAAGTATTCTTCTTCACTTTGAAAACTCATTTGAGTCCTATGAGTTGATTACATCTTCAAAGGAAATAACTTCTTAGTTAGCATAAAGACAAACAAGAATGAGTTGGTTTGTCACCTCATACAATTTTTGTATGCTCCTTATTTTTCTTCTTGGTGTTGGACTTTCTTCCAATGTTACGCTTGATATAGGAGATAATGGAGGTGTAGGCTATTTATTTATCACTTTATCTTTGTCTTCATCTTGTACCTCTTTCATATTTGTTCTCTAATTTCATAATGAAACTCCACATTTCTACTCACATGCATTTTTATTCTTTGGGATCAAATAACTTAAAGGTTTTAGATAAGGTATATAGCTGATAAACATATATATTGGGAACTTTTATCATCCAATTTTGTTCTTCTTTGATCCAAAACATGAGTATAGGTAATGCATCTAAAAATTTTTAAATGAGAGATGTTGGACTTCTGACCACTCTAAGCTTCTTGGGTGTTATCTTCCAAACACATTGTTGACATCTATTGAGTAAGTAAACTATGCATGCGACGACTTTACTCCAAAACTTCTTTGGCACCTTTTTGCTTTGTAGTGTGCTTCTAATGATGTTAAAGATAGTTTGATTCTTCCTCTCTACTATACCATTTTGTTGAGGGAAATAGAATGCTATTAATGATATTCGAATATCACATGTTTCACAAAATTCTTCAAGCCCTTTTGATGTGAATTCCCCTCCACAGTCTAATCGTAAGGCTTTGATGGTATAGTCACTTTGGTTCTCCACTTATCCTTTGAGCTTTTTGAATAA
Organism: Musa acuminata AAA Group; assembly: GCF_036884655.1. Taxonomy (NCBI): domain Eukaryota; kingdom Viridiplantae; phylum Streptophyta; class Magnoliopsida; order Zingiberales; family Musaceae; genus Musa; species Musa acuminata. Next base: position 34,592,302 of record NC_088343.1, on the reverse strand, counting down.
TTCAAAAGCCTCTGATTTCTTTTTTAGAAAATAGTCCTATGTTTTCTTACTCAAATCATCAATAAATGTTAGAAAATAATGATGCTTGCCTTAAAAAGTTAGAGATATTGATCTACATATGTTAGTGTAGATTAGCTCAAGAGGTCTCTTTGCATAATAGACTGACTCTTTTGAAAGCTCAATCTTTGGTTGCTTGCTAAGAATATATGCTTCATAAAATTGATTTAAAGAGTTGATGAGTGATAGTCCTTCAAACATCATTTTTTTTTATAAGAACTTAAGTACACAAAAATTGAGATATTTAAGCATCAAGTGTTATATCCAAGAGCTATCTTTCAAGCTAGCATTCAAGCATTTGTCATCAACATGCTTTATGTTCAATATAAATAATTTGTTCTTGGTCATTTGCACTTGTATAATTATCTTCATACTATTATTTTTTGTGTGAGAATTATATTCTCCATGTGCACATTATATCATTTCTCCAAGTTGCCCTAAACTTAAAATGTTTGTCTTGCACATAATAGATTTAGAAATAAAATGATGATTTTTATTTTTATCTTGAATAAGGATTTATCTTTCCTTTTTAATTCAACCTTTGACAAGCCTCGAAATGGAACTTAGTCCATTAACTTTTTTATCTAACTCCATAAATATATACGTGTGCTCGTATGTGATTGCTTGCTCCACTATACAAGTATTAATAGTCTTCATTGTGAATGTTTTCTTCCTTTTGCGCTAGCAATAAGATATAATCATCTTCTTTTTCATTATTTTTACATAGTTAGCCTTCTCATCAACTTGATTAGAATTATTATACTAATATTCCGACGAATAATGACCAATCTTGTTATAAGTATAACAATGAATTTTGGATTTATCATTCCTTCTTCCTCTTAAAGAATCATCTCTTTTTTCTTCTTTCTTGGGGCATTCTTTATTATAATTATTGTGTTGTACTTATTCTCGGCTTCTTCTATGGCTTCTACCATAGCCTCGACCATGGCCATGACCACAATCACAACTTCTTTGGATTCTCTTCTTTAGCTTCTTTATTCTTATCGGAAAGCTTGCTTTGAAGAGCTTGTTCCACTTCTTTTATATTCTTTGTTCATGAGCTTGCAATGAGCTCATAAGCTTATCAATGATCATGGCTTCAAGATCCTTTGATTATTCAATAGCTACCACAACATATTCAAATTTTATATCTAAGGATCTTAGAATTTTCTCCACCACTTGATTGTCTTATAATATCTTACCAATTTTTCTTAGTTAGTTAACAATGATCAAGATTCTAAAGTAGTTCTAAATGGATTCTGTCTCCTTCATCTTTAATGTTTAAGCGTACCCCTTAGAGCCTAGAGTCATACATTCTTCACCTTCTATTCCTTTATAGGAATTTTGAATGATCTCTCATGCTTGATTAGATTTGATGGGTGACCTTATCGAATTCTCCTTAGTTGATTGATCAAGAAGAGAAATTTCTTGTCTCTCTTTCTCGTATCCCTCAAGGGCTCTTATTAATTCACTATAAGTGTAACTTCATCTTGGAACTCATTATATTCCTTCTTTATTATCTTCCATACATCTTTTGATCCAAGCAAAACTTTCATTTGAATGCTCTAATTTTCATAGTTGTTGGTGAAACGAGAGACAAGGAATGATATATTGATAGTCATGTTAGATAACTTGATTTTGATACCACTTTATTAAAAATGTGGTAGAGTTATGGAAGAATAGTAGTTGAGGAAGAAGATAAAAGTTTAACTTTGTTTGGTTTTAAATATTCAGGCTTATCGTAACAATAATATCCTCTCATGTATTTATAGGAAATAAGAGTGCATGATTACATTCATAAAAGATAAAAATTAAGGACTCCCTTGATTTTCTAGAGGATATTTTTTCTTCATAATATATCTTGACAACTTAGTATGCACATCAATTTTTTGAGGGATTATAGTATCTTCCAAGATGATTTTATCTTCTTTCAAAATATTCAAGATATTCTTTATTTTTTTGAAAAAGATTCATGCAATTTTCAATATGCATAATTTTTTTCATCCAAAACTTTTAATTAAATTAAATTTAATTTCAGTATAATTCCCAATGCCTTTACTGTCGAGGTAACTAAATCCAATCAATAGAACCATGTTGTCGATCATCTATCTTAGTTTCACTTATGATGTCAAAGTCCTAGAAGGCTATCTCACTACGTGGAAGGCATTTGATTTTGAACTGGTGGTGAATCAGAAGCAGAAATAGTGTTGCAATTAAAAAATACTAATTATTGTTTTTCACCCTTAGAGATTCAATTCAGATTCTTTGGGCTCTTCTCAGAGTTGGAAGGAATTATTGGCTGAACCTACCTTTTAGACTTGAAGAACACAACAAAATTAGATATGACAATACCTATAGTGGGCGAAGAGGACAAAGTAAAGATGATATCGCTTGTCTCTCTAGAATGCGACCAGTGTTTTTACCCCTGCGATAGATGACTTGACTTGTAAGGGCATCCTCCTTTGTTTTTTCTCTTGGTCGCTCGACTAAGATTGTTGGGTAGTGATGGAGCAAATGAATAGACATTTTACCCCTATAATATTTATTATATTAATAACAACTACAAAAACTCTCATTAGTAAACTTATATTCAAAACCAAACAACAATCTCAACCAAATTGATCAGAAAAGTCAGTAACATAGCATCAGGAAAAATCGATTCAAGTTGATGTTCCAACTTGTCTATCCTTTTCCTTCCATTGCTCTAACTAAAGAAACCTTTTTGCTTTCTTTAATTTTTATACTAAAAAGAATGTTTCTTACATTCACTCAGGCTGCTGCCACTTGAAAGACTATAGGATGAGGGAGAGAATATTTCACTCGTAGAGGAAGGCACAGAAGGTGTACGAGCTTCTTGGTGATCCATGGCCTCGTAGAGCTTGTGACATGGTGGTGTTGTTGAGAAATTTAACACATTAAATGTGGATTAAACATGTTTTATAGAATCAAAATCGAATTTTAGAATGTTTCCATAAAAACTTATTAGATCCACAATAATATACATGAAATCCTACAATAATTATGAAATATATTAACACGAAAGCATACCTAATGAATCCATCGGAATATTTTGGTTTAATTGGTGAATTAGCTTTCTAATTGTAATTGTAGAGTATCTCTAAGAACCCTTTTGTTTCTCTTTGACGGGTGAAGAGAAATATGATGAATTGGGGGACTATAACCCTATTTATAGAAATGCCCCAAGATGTTTCATATTCCTAACTTGTCTCGTCATCAAGTCAGGATATTTCATATTTCTAACTTGTCTCGTCATTAAGTTAGGATGTTTCATATTCCTAACTTATCTCGTCAACAAGTTAGAAATATAACTAATGGTATCCACATAATTAATTTTCATAATAATTATGCTCCTTAGCCAAATAATAGTATTTTAATTAGATCACTTTAATTTTGATTAATCAAAATAATGGTTTAACACATTTAATTATACATGTGTGGCCTTTAAAATTCTAAAAATCTCCCATTAGCACATATGTATCCTTATAAATATGCTAAAGTGGTCTTCACTATATTAATCATAGCTAAACCCATCAATGATCATTAATATTAATATAACTAAATAACATAGATCAATCATGAAATGTGTAATATGAAAATTACATGAATGTGATATGTACATGTCAATTTTTAACTGGTCCAACTTTATCTTTATGAGATTATTAATAACTTTAATAGTCATAATGTACGAAGTATAAAAAACTAAAACTTTATTTCTGATCAGAAAATATCTATACAAATATAGAGTCTGGCGTAGAACATACAACAAACATATGACAAACTCCCACTAAACTAAAGTTTTCTCAAATTCTAATATACTTATATGAGTAGTATGCTCATGAAAGACCTTAGGTGGTACATCTTTGATGAGAGGATCTGCCAACATAAAGTTTATTCCTAAGTATTCTATGGAAATTTGTCTACTTTGTACCCTTTCTTTCACAACTAGGAACTTGATGTTAATGTGTTTTGACTTAGTCGAGCTTCTATTGTTGTTGGACTATAAAATAGCTGATTTATTGTCATAGTATATTTTTAATAGTCTTTCAATCCTTTGTACTATTTGCAGCCCTATGATAAAATTCCATAGCCAAATTCCATGATTGGACGCCTCAAAACATGCTATAAATTCCACTACAATGGTGGAGGAAGTAATAAGAGATTGATTGACACTAGCCAAAAAATCGCCCCACCAACCAACATATAAATATAGCTTGAAGTGAATTTCCTACTGTCTTGGCATCTAGCAAAATCGGAGTCAGAATACCCAATGATCTCCAAATGGCCTGATCTCCTATATATGAGCATATGATCTTTTGTCTTTTTTAAATATCTCATGACTCTTTTAGTTACCTTCCAATGATCCATTCTATAATTGTTTAAGTATTTGTCTAACACTCCAATAATATACGCTATATCCAGACACGTACAAACCTATCCATACATTAGACTCCCTATAGTTGATGCATAGGGAATCTTCTGCATTTTTTGAGTTTTTAGATTTCCTTTAGAGCACTGATTGAGACTAAACTTGTCTCCTTTTATGATAGGGGTGTCTCCTAGTTTGCAATCTTGCATGCCAAACATTTTGAGTACCTTATCGATATAACTCTTTTGTGATAATCCTATAATACCCTAAGATCTATCTCGGTATATCTGGATTCCTAATACAAAAGAGGCGTCACCAAGATATTTTATCTTAAAATTTTTGGATAGAAATCTCTTGGTTTTGTGTAATATGCTTATATCATTTGTGGCAAGCAGAATATCACCCACATATAATATCAAGAAAATGAATTTGCGCCCGTTGAATTTGTGATACACGCAATCATCAACAACATTTACCTCAAACCTAATAAGATAATTACTTGATGAAATTTGTGAAACCACTTATGGGATGCCTATCTTAGCTTATAGATGGATTTTATCAATTTATAAACCATTTTCTTTGAGTCTCCTGAGATAAAGTTTTTTGATTGTACCATATAAATCATTTTATTAATGTTTTCATTAAGAAAAGTTATTTTAACATCTGATGAGCTTTGTACGGCTAGAGCCATAATTATCTTAAAAGAGTCATTCGTTGAAATCAGAGAGAATGTCTCTTTAAAGTCAATCTCTTCCTTTTGAGTATTATCTTTTGCGATAAGATATTATGTCTTATACCCCTGTACATTATCATTAGAATCCCTTTGGTTTTAAAAATCCATTTACAACCAATGGGTTTCACACCTTTTGGTAACGGGATAAATTCCCAAACTTTATTATCTTGCATGGATTTATACTCCTGATTCATTACTTAAATCCACTTATCCAAATTGGAATCCTCCATAGCTTAATGGAAGTTGATTGGATCATCTTCCATTATTCCACTACTTGCTTTATGGTTACGGAGAAATACCATATAATCATTTGAAATGACACTCTTCCTTTCCCTAGTGGATCATCGCAAAGGTGCTAGCTCTTATGGCATGGGTTCTTAAAGATGTTGAGTTTTTTTCTCATGAATAATTTTCTCATACTGTATGGGAGTTGAAATGACTATATCCTTTTGAGCTACTGAATTTGCCACATTAGTGGAAACTATATGAATTGGATCAAACTGAACCAATTCTTCTTCAAAGGTAAAGTCTTTTAACCTTATTTCTCCCCCCCCCCCCCCAACGCAATATCCTCAAAGAATATAGCAATACTCGTCTCAAAAATACCCCTTAGATTGCTCAAATTTATACCCCTTAGATCGCTCAGAATAACCAATAAAGTAACTACTCACTATTCGGGGTTCAAATTTCTTTTTATTAGGCTTATAAGGCCTTGCCTCAATTGGACAACCTCATATACAAAAGTGTCTTAGACTAGGTTTTCTCCCGGTCCAAAGCTCATAAGGTATTTTTGTAGTTGCTTTAGTTGGTATTCTATTAAAAATGTAAGCTACAGTCTTTATTGCTTCTCCTGACTTTGGCAAAATAGATTGAGGAATCATACTTTTTACCATGTCCTTAAGTGTGCGGTTTCATCTTTCAACTACACCATTCATGCTAGGTGACCCTAGCATTATATACTGAGGGACAATTTCACATTCCTCTAGGTATAAAACAAATGGTCCTGGACATTATTCATTTTAGCCGTCATTTCTACCATAATATTCTCCTCCACGGTTAGATATGATGCTTTTTATCCTTTTGCTGAATTGATTTTTAACTTCTGTTTTAAATGATTTGAACACATCCAAAGACTGAGATTTTTCATGTATTAGATACAAGTATCCATATCTAGAGTAATCGTCTATGAATAATATAAAGTATTGTTGATCATTCCATGAAGATGTAGGAAATGATCCACAAATATCTATATGTATCAATTCTAAGATGTTCGTAGCTCTATATGCACATGATCTCTTAGGTTTGGTTTGTTTACCTTTAATGCATTGAACACAAACATCTAAACTTTATAAGTCAGTGGGATCAATAATCCCTTCTGACATAAGTCTTTCAACTATATTTCTAGAGATGTGACCTAAACATTTGTGCCATAATACACCCAAATTTTTTATTTTACATTTAGTACCACACAATTTCGCATTCAGGGATTCATGATAGGATGCTATAATATCAAGTAAATATAGATTATCATAAGCCATAAGTAAACTAGTTCCAATCACATTTGAATTTAAAAACAAAGTAAACTGATTGTTTCTAAATGAACAAGAATAACTATATTTATCCAAATAAGAAACAAAAATTAAATTACATCTAAATGATAGTACAATAAAAATGTCTTTCAAATCTAAATAATATTCAATATATAATAACAATCTAAATATGCCTATAACTTCCACATCTACTAATTTTCTATCCCCTACATAAATGTATCTCTCAGCATCATTGGGCCTTTAATAGCTCAAGCAACCTTACATTGAAACACTGATATTAGTAGTTGCACTAGAGTCTAACCACAAAGTGTTTCTAGGTACTGAAGTTAAATTGACTTCAAAACAAACCAAAATAAGGGACATACCCTTTTTAGCACCCCAAATATGATATTTGGTATCCTTCTTGAAATGTCTAGATTTCTTGTAGAAGAAATAAGTATAATCCTTATTTTATATTTTTCTATACTAGACCCTTATCAACCTCATTATTTCTATATTTATATTTTCTTTTCTTGCCCTTATCCTTAGAGGTGTTAGCTAAGTTGGCACTTTCAGTCTTTTCTTGCTTCAGCCTTTCTTCTTCTTACACACAATATGAAATGAGCTCATTTAGAGACCATTTATCCTTTTGGCAATTATAATTGACCTTAAACTGATTGAATTATGCAGAGAGAGATATCAGAACCAAATGGACAAGTCCTCTGATAAGCTAAGCTTTAATGCTTCAAGCTTTAAAGCAAGATTAGACATCTCCATGATGTACTTCCTTATATTTCCTTTGTCGTTATACCTCATGGAAAACAAACTTTAGTGCTTGTTTCTGTCTTATCGTTTTTAAGAAAATGTTTTTCTATTTCGGTAAGAAAATCTTTGGCCTTAGCAATCTCTTCGGATACCGCACCCCTAAAGGCTTTCGGAATCCCACGCTTAATGATCATGAGACTCATGCGATTAGACCTATCCCACTTCTCATATGGTCTCCTTTCTTCATGAGTACTATTTTCTATAAGAGAAGCGAGTTGGTCTTCCCTTAGTGTAAGGTCCAAATCCATGCAACCCAAACGATCATAATGATTTCCTTTTAATCCTTAAAGTTAATTCCATTTAGAACCGATACTAAATTGAGATTAGTAGATATTGTTGTAAGAGAACCTAAATAAGAGAATAATATACAACCATAAATTATTCTCATATATATTACCATAAACTTAAGTGAACTAAAATAATGATATAATCCATCTCAAGATAGCAAGTTCAATATTAATATCTTATCTTTCGATTTCAATATTAATTGCTAGTTGTAGGTAATGATCAAACACAAATAATAAGATATGTCAAATGATAAATCCATCTTTGGATTGATTTATTATTCACATGTACAACTTTATAATTATCACATTTTTATTATTATAGGCGTGTATAGAATCCTACTAATCATTAACTTCTTTTGAGCCAAGTAATTTTCTTATTGATATAAATACATATTATATTTAATATTTTAATAAAAAATATCACACATGAGAGGTCACTTTGGTAACTTCATGCATCAAAATACTCAATCTAATATTAAACAATTTTATAATCACTAATTAAATTTGAACCATATTAATCAAATTGGTTTAACTCAACAATCAACTTTATTGAACCAATATTATGTTTAAACCAATTATTAAATTTATATAGATAAAATCCAAAGGTAATTAAAAATAATAATAATAATAAATTAGAAGATACACTACAACAAGAAGGTTTATGTATTGCAGCATGAAAATGAACAACAATAGGAGCTCTAATACCATGTGTTGTGCTGAAGAGGAAAAGACATAAAAAAGAAAAAAAATCTCAAATTGTGAAGCATGCTACATGTGTAATTATATAAAATTATCATCTTCTCCGATGACACGTTAAAACCATATCACTCAAAAATACTGATGAAAAGCACCATTTAAATATATAATAAAATAAGTCGAGACATTCAGTGATCATTGTAAGATGGCTTTGATACTATACAGAAATTTAACACATCAAATATGAATCAAACATATTTTATAGAACCAAAACCAAATTTTAAAATATTTTCATAAAAACTTATTAGAACTACAATAATATATATGAAATCCTATAATAATTATGAAACATATTAACACGAAAACATATATGATAAATCCATCAGAGTATTTTGGTTTAATTGGTGAATTAACCGTTCATATCCTGAAACATTAGGCAAGTTAGGAATATGAAATATCCTGACCAGTTTTATAAATAGGGTTATTGATATTACAATCGAGAACCATAACCCTATTTATAGAAATGACTCAAGATGTTTCATATTCCTAACTTGTCTTGTCATCAAATTAAAAATGTAACCGATGGTATCAACACAATTAATTTTCATAATAATTATACCCCTTAACCAAATAGTATTATTTTAATTAAATTATTTTAATTTTAACTAATCAAAATAATAACTTAATATATTTAATTATACATCCTTAAAATTCTAACAGGTGTATCTCCTTCTACTTGGGGTCTTCAACCTCATCATAGATAGATATCAGAAACACATAGGGTCTAAAATTGGTATGTCATTTGAGAATTTTTGTGAGGGTATAAATGGAAGAACACACTTTCAAGATCATAACGATCTCATGGGTCATCCAATTTCCATCTAACATTATGAAATTAATGACGCCAAACGTTAAGTACCCATTAATTGTTGGGAATAATAATAACTCCTCCCTCTCCCTCGCCTCCGTTTCTCTTCTCCTCGGCAAAGCCATATGTTGCTGCCCTTGAAGCTCATCAACTACATAGTGCCCATGCTTGCCACCGCCATCCTCCTCCTCCTCCTCTTCTCGCACTACCTCGACCTCCCCTCCCTCTCCTCCCCCGTACCGATCTCCACCTCCGTCCGCCACAGGGGCCCCAAAGCGGCCTTCACCGATCTCGTCGCTGCGTTTGAGCTGTGGGACGCCGAGGTGGGCTGCGCTTGGTTCCGGGAGAAGCACTCTGGATGGGCGACCAACGCCTCCGCGATACGGCCCGACGACGACAACGACGAGTGCGCTGCAGCAAGGATGAGCCACGTCAGCGTGCTCGTCAAGGGGTGGACTTGGATCCCGGACAGCATGGATGATCTTTACCCGTGCCGGTGCGGGATGACCTGCCTCTGGACCAAATCGCCCGTTCTCGCTGATAATCCCGACGCCGTGTTGTTTGAGAGCGTGACGCCTCCGGCGACGGTAACTCTAGTCGCCCAGATACTTTAGCTTTGTGAGGAACATATAATTCATGCGAATTTGAAGATTATCCTGGAAAATGGCATATACAAATGTGATCTTTGGTGAAGTGGTAGCTTTAGAAACCAAGTCGAAGTACCCAATGTACCGATATTATCGCAATTAGTGCTTCTGCATTTTTGTTTGATGAGTGAAAGTAGATCTAGTTTTCATATATCTCTTGCAATTCAGATCGGTTGTTCTTAATATTGTCTTTTGGTAGCCTTAAAAATCTTTCTGATCTATTGATTCCTTTCTGACATTTAATAAGGACTGTGTAAAAAATTAACAAGACAGATGTACTTGGTGGATAAGAAGGACAAAGAAAAATTCGACAAGGCAACATAAACATCACGGCAATAGAAACTCTAAACCTGGGCTGATGAAGGTGTGCTATATGTAGCGACCAAGCCAAATTAGGCAAAAACACCAAATCCACAATCGCACACATTCAGTCGGTTAGTCAATGTTTTAAACCCACCTTTTATTTATCCTTCCCTGATTATGTTCAATAAGTCAGCAGAACCCATTGATCATACCAGCTAGGTGATTCACTTTGCAATTGATACTTCAAACTCATTGATAATCTTTCGTCTTGCTTGACATCCACTTTGGCTCCCTTATCTCTTCATATGATATCCTTGTCAGTGGACACCACATCTGCTATGTCATCAAATAATTTTAGTATCTCCAATCTAACAGAACTTTGTACACAAATCCTACAAGTTGATTTGAAATTTCCACAAAATACACATACAACTTTCTGTGAGGGCTGGTTTCATTAAACATGCAAGTTGTTCAAACAACGTACCGATAGGAATATGAAGTATTTTCCACCATAGCAAACAATTAGCGTATGGCAATCTTCAGAAACATCTTTTGTCCCTGTTTTTACAAAAACATTACTCTTCCGAAATTCTGTCCTTATTCATGCCAATGTGCTGCTCTATTTGATATCTTTTCCTTGCTTTGCAATTTCATTTGCTGCAGTCTCTTTGTACCTATTACTCACTGAAATCTTGATCTAACTCTCTAATTACCTTGGTAACCAGACGTTGTACCAGGATCCTCTTTGTTATGTGTACATGCCAACTTTTATAATAAAAGAAGTTCTATGAAATGTGCCTGCATCCTCATATGGACGGACCACTTTATTTGTTTGCTGTAAAAAACCCGGAATTCTGTCCTGCTTCACAAGGGAATTGAGAATCCATGATCAGGGGAAAAAATGGGCATTCCAAATGAGATGCCTATAAAATTCATAAGTACAAAATGGTTCATTCTTAATGTGTGCACCAAAGAATGATGTGTTTTATTTTGCTCATAGAAATATGTATCAATTTTTAGGAAATGATATACATTTTCCCCTTCCATTTTTGCTTACTGATTCTGAATAAAAAACCCTTGCCAAGATCTCTCCATCTTCATTGAATAGGTGATGGATCAGCTCGAAGAATCCACTTGTTATATTATATCATGAATGATTCTAGAATTGTAATTATAAAAAATATTCAAAGTAATTGATTTGTTTTTGTTACATTCGCCAGACAATTTCCCAGAATATTCATTTGGCAAGTTATAAGATTTATTGTCTATAATTTTCTCAATTGTTCATAAGGAGAGCAAGCATTGGCAACACACCATGGTTAATCCTTCATGACCCGTATGACCAAGGTTCAATTTCTTTTCTTGCAGAAGGTTATGACCCTCCCTATACTTGTATTGGCAGGAAACTCATGTATTGGGCTGAAATATTTTTTACTCAAATCTAGTACAAAACAATTAATGCATCTTTGCTTTTGTATATGGCAACATATTCATGCTGAGCACTTGACATGCAAGAATATTTATGAGCTTTGTACATTTCTAGATTTCTAGTACCCTTATGCAACTTATGTTTACCTTTTTTTACCAGAGGAAAAAAGGTGATCCACTACGTGTTTATATGGATCTTGAGGCCAGTAGAAAACCTTCGGGCTTCGAAGACATATTTATTGGTTATCATGCCAAGGATGATGTGCAATCCACATATGCAGGGACTCTGTTTCACAAGAGCCGAAATTACCATGTTTCATCTCAGAAAAGAAATGTGAGTTATCATTCAGACTTCACAAACACCTCTTTTACTATTCTTGATGTTATTTCTCATCCTAATAGTGTCGTAAAGATTTGCAACCTGCATCTTGTCATAGTTGGTCATCCTTATAGCTATACTGTACACTATGGCTTTTTCTATTTGCTCAACTTTGGTTCTGTGCCAAGCAACAATTGGAACATTTATATCTTTGCATGCCTGAAAATTGATGCTTGTTATGAACACCTAAACACTTGATAATAGACATGGGTAGGATGCATTTGTGTAGAGCATGCCTGAAACTTGTGGACAGTGTGCTTCATGACATACGTACTTACCAAGTAAAGATATAGCACATAGTGGTAGCAGCAGTTTTCACAGGACCAATACTCGTAAACATCATTTCCCCATAGGAGCTACCATTTTATTCTGTAAATTTTTGTGGACAAATGGTTTTTAAACATGCATCGAAAATGATAATATTTTCTCACTTTTTTCATTTCCTTTCAGGACGTCCTTGTGTATTGGTCTTCTTCAAGGTGTCTTCCCCAACGAAACCAACTTGCAAAAAGATTCCTTTCCCTCATCTTTCACCATTCTTTTGGTGAATGCCTGAACAACGTTGGGGGTCCTAATGCTGCACTTTCTCTCTATCCCGAGTGTTCCATGAGTGAGAACCCAGTACCTCATTGGTGGGACCACCTGCATTGTGCCATGTCACATTACAAGTTTGTGCTTGCCATCGAGAACACCATAACCGAGAGCTACATAACAGAGAAGCTCTACTATGCCCTGGATTCTGGTGCAGTGCCCATATATTTTGGTGCACCAAATGTGTGGGATTTTGTCCCTCCACATTCTATAATAGATGGGTCCAAGTTTAGTTCTCTAGAGGAACTGGCATCCTATGTAAAAGAACTAGCAGATGATCCGATTGCTTATGCAGAGTACCATTCTTGGAGGAGATGTGGTGTGATGGGCAACTATGGGAAGACTCGTGCCGCCAGCATCGATACGCTGCCGTGCAGATTGTGTGAGTTGATAAGCAGGAAAGGTGGAAGGAATGCCAGATCATAGTAAGAATGTGATTTGTGGCCTCAATTCATAAATTGAATGCCTTATAGTGGTACCTACATCACGATCAAAGCATCACAGGTCTACAGATAGATTTTCTCCTATTCTTTAATTTGTCCTTTTTATGCTCTTTAAAATCAGTCTTATAGTTGTTGTTTAATAACTATTGATAGAACAAATGACACGAGACACCTGTCAATGTGTAAATAATTTGAGATGCAATGTAAATGGGTTCAGCCTCAATGACCAAGTTGTATTTAACATGCCAAGGAGAGACATCTCTATATTTAGCAAGAACCGCATTTATCCGCAAATCATTAATCCTATTATCAAGTATAAGTTAATCCTCTTATTCTGAAGGGCCAATTTAGGAATCTGTAAGTTATCAATGTAATCAATTCAAATATTTAATTTAAAAATTAATTTTTATTTCCTTACTTACCATTGCAATTTAGGAAATATTAATCTTATTTCCTTGTTTGTCGTTAAGAAATGACTATTAAGCATTCCAAATAGGATGATATTATATTTGTTAGTATATTAAATAGAAATTGTTGAATCTCGAATTTTGATAATGAAATTAATTGATAGAGTTTATGATCTAATCAGCGTTTTTGAGTAACGGAGAATTAGCTTCGATCATGAAGAGATAGTTAAAGCAGGAAGAATCAATGTTGGACTTGAAACATGTCAAAAGATTAGACGTCGAGCCGGAGGATCAATTGACATATCGGTAGAAGGCTTCGTGCCATGAGTTCGGGCATCGGGCCTAGAAGAGCGGACATTGTGCCAAGGAGATCGGAGTTGCGGAGGTCAACATGTCGATTGGGCAAAAGGTCGCAAAAGAGGACGATGCGTCGAAGGAATGGATAAAGCGCCGATAAACCAATGACATGCCAGAAAACATTTGATTAACGCTTTGTAATAATTAGTTAGATGGAAGTAGTGTTAAGATGTAATTGAGTTGGAATTAGGCCAACTCAATTAGGGGAGCCATTGGGATAAGTAAGGTAGAGTTGGGCCAAATCGAAGGCCCACTTGGCCACTTGGAGCTATTCCAAGCGGTGGCATCGCTTGAGGCTCAACCTCCAAGGAGGTTTGGGCGGTGGTATAAAGGCTGTCAAGCGGTAGTACCGCTAGAGTCTAGTCTCTAAGGCTCTATCAGGCGTTGGTACCATCAGCTTGGGCGATGGTACCGTTGAGTGTTAGTGCTGCAGACGATAGTACTACCTATAAATATCCCGAAAACTGGGGATGAGACACTTTTAGGCTCCAAGTTTGAATCCATTTGGGGCCTATAAATACCCTTCTCATCCCTACTCAGAAACACAAGAACTGAGAACAAAAATAAGAGAAAATTCTGTTATAATCTTGTGAGAGTTTTCCTCCTCTAGTCTAAGTGTGATTTCTGTTTAGAGAGGAGTGAGTGGGGGTATAAAGATTCTCTCCTGAGCCTATCAAAAGGAGAATAGAGTTATAAGAAGGTGATTGGTCTTCACCTATTGAAGGAAGACCATTAGTAAATGTCGGTGGCCTCGATAGAAGAGGAATCGAAAGTAGATGTAGGTCACGACAACCGAACCACTATTAAACTTGGTTTGCATTTACTTTAAGTTCTTTAATTTCATTGCAAACTATTTTACTTATTCACTACGTTTCCGTATGCTTTTAAGTTAACATCTTTCCGATACGATTCTTCATCGAAAAAATGTTTTTCAAACCGGTGATTTTAACGAAAGCACTAATTCACCCTCCCCTCTTAGTGCTAACTCGATCCTAACAGAAATAATTCATATTAAATAAATATAAAAATTAAGATAAATTTCTCTACCTATCTTGAAAATAAAAGTTCTAGTTTTTATTTTGATTCTTTAAATGTTGAAAGTTTTATAGTTTGAAAATATTTATTAATCCGTCAAAATTTTTATTGTTATATTAAAATCTATTAGCTGAAGCTTTTATAATATTCTTGGACCCCTACTTAAGTTTTTTTTATTTTTAGATTTAAACATGATAAAAATTTACATGTTTTATATGTTAAATATATGATATTTCATAGTATTACAACTTATCTTTTAATCTTATCTGGATTAAAATTTTGTTATTAGATTAAAATATGTTATCTAAAATTTTTGATATTCTTTGATCTGAAATTTAAAATATGTTTTTCTGAATAGTTTAAAATTTATTTACTAGATTACATTGATATTATACATATGCTGAAAGTATGATTTCTAATTCTTGTTGAATTTAGAAGATTATTTCCTTGTATTGAAGTTTATCTCCTAATTTTATTTTAATGTGTTATTATGTTTATATATATATATATATATATAATTGTTAGTGAATATATGTTGGGGTATGAAATTGGATAGGAATTGGGTTGAAACCGCCCGCAGGTCCAACCCAACCCATAGGTTAGGCCATAGTCCACTGGCTAGGCCCAGTTAATAGACTAGGCCTAGCCTATAGGCTAGACCCAACTCGCGGGTCAAACCCTAGCCCGTAGGCTAACCTAGCCCAACCATCATGAGCGGTCACATGTAACGTATATGACCAGTCCATGGGTCAGGGCTAGGCCAGCTTAGTGTGATGCATGCCCAGTTATGTGTAGTGCATATGACCAGTATATGGGCTCACCCTACCCAGCCCAATATTATTGTTGGATTTGAGTCCAAACACTGATTGAACTAAACTAGGCTTGATTAGTATAGATCGATTTAAGATGATTCTGAATTGATTGACTTAAACCTCCCTCAGTTAGTGCAAACTTGATCCTAATATATATATATATATATATATATATATATATATATATATATATATATATATATATATATATATATATATATATATATATATATAATTACTTTGTTTTTGATAATGCCGTTTGTATTTTTACGAAGGGTGATGCATATGATGTCACATGCCGATTTGTGGACTAAGTGAAGGACAAAATGGTGCTTCCACGATATAAGACCCATGCAACATCGATGTTGTTTTGAATGATCTCGACTCTAACATTTTGCCTCAAATTTTTTGTCTTAGGATTTGCAACAAATGACTTGGAATCAACAAATTCTTCTATATAATGTCAAGTCAGCTCCACTCTCCCTTTGGAACGTCGAATGGATTATGTTATTATGATATCCGATTTGTGACGAGGACTTATTAGATGGAGCAAAACCGCGATTTGCTTCATGTTAAATACTTTTTGTGAGTTCTACAACCAATTACTTGTATAGATTTTATGTTTATTAGCTGCTTATTTAAAATCATGTACTCTTATAGTTCTCACAACTTCCCCTTGAAGTTGTATAAATGTTTCAAACAGTATCTGCGTTTGGCGTCATGAAGCAAATGTGCAATGGCCTCTACTCATCTAAACCATTGATTGAGATGTTCAAATCCCTAACAAGTAAGAAGATGAACCAATTCCATATATTATTGTTCTCCCTCTCAACTATTGAATATGCAAATGAAAATATTTGATTATTTGGGTCACTTCTCATAGCAATCAATAGTACAACTTTTGATGTATAACTTGTATGATATCCATCTAGGCCTATAATGTCCCTACATTACAGGAGTGAATCATTCCAGCAAAGCTGATATAGAATCCACGGAATTTATCATTTTATTTATCAAATCTAGAATTGAAAACACATGTGCTCCCTGAATTTTTGTTACATATCTCCTCAGAATAATTCTATAATAAAGTATATTCTTCATCATACTTAGTATTTCATTCTAAACTCTATAAACCTTGTGTATTGGGATATTCAATATATATTCTTTTTGAATTATTGACTTCAATGAATTTCAGATTCATTTTAATTCTATCATAATATTTATCGAGCTAAGGATTATCCAACGATCTCCTATATGAATATATAGCATTCAAAGTTTTCATTTATAAAGATGACTCTGTTGCTTTTAAGATGCATCAATCATATCCAATTTGGCATACCATCCTAATTCTTTCTTTATCATCACTTTTATCTAATTTTAATCTAATATAACCTAAATTATATTTATCTAGGGTGGCTTCAGATCAGTTAAATAAGGATTAGAGATCGGTTCAGTTAGGTTCTAGTAAATCGAGTTCAATTAGATCGATTGAACTATGGTTCAAGTCAATTGAGGGCTAATTGGTATTATTTGATATTGATGATATTTGAAACAGATGATTTAAATATATTATTTCATCCCGATATAGACATGACTAGTGTGACATTATATTATTCCATGCGAGGGCAGGTAGGGCGATTCCCTTCGGGGATTAGCGGACCGTCAAACATAGCGGTTGGACGATTCCTCCATCTGCTATTGGGAGGAACGTGTCTCTACTTTGGTGGGTGAGGGACACCACTCCATCCACTATTGGGAGTGTGATATAGTTTGCCTCCATCCGCTGTTGGAAGAACACAAACTCATCTCGTAGGATAAAGCCTCTCCATCCGTTGTTGGGGGAGTGCTCCTTCGGGTATTTAATATATGCCAATGAGATGATTGATTTTTGATCATGTATTCATTTTGAGTTGACTTTCAGGGTTCCTACTCAGTATTACTGAATTTTCTTTATTTTTGATTTTCAGAGCAACTTCCCACTAGTACTAAATCGGATTCCAATGGAAAGCAGACCTTCCTCTACCGCTAGGTAGAACCACTTGGATGATTCTTCGAGTTAACATTACTATATTTACCTTTCTACTTATGATTTGATAAATAAATAAATTATAATAAATATTTATAAATAATGAATAAAATGATGTTTATCTACTTGGCTCTAAATGTATGGAAATATATGATCTTGAAAAAAAAAAATTGGGATATGACAATTGATCCTCAATCCACCTTCACACTTTGGGTCTCCTAAGAAGTTGTAGCAATTTTTTTGTATATTGCCCAACACTTCCCTAGCCATCCAGGTAACACTTTGACGGTTTAAAATCAATCAAAGAATGTTCAATATAGCTATCAAAGTAGTCAACAAGGGTGATACAACAACTTGAGATAGCTTAGAATCAACCCACTTCCATTATATTTGTTGGGTAATACCATCTAAGATCAAATTATCTCTTCTATTGTTAAGAATATCTGAATTACAGATATTGACCAAACTCACCATGTTGATCAAGATCTACTTGAATAAAACATTCAAGATCCTAATAGAGACAACTAATATAAGTTATATCTTTTCTTCCTTGAAGATAATCTCGAGATCTTTGTGGAATCTATGTATTTCTCTAGATATCTCCTTGACATAGAATTTGTGGCCACATTATTGCCTCCCCTTAAGGCTAAATATCTTTATGGAGGCTACGATGTCAACTTGTTACTTAATGGGACCTTGAGGGCAACGAGATTCTTTTCAAGTTTTGAGTAAGTAACAATCGAGATACCCCCATTTGGTTAGCTATTCAATTTATAGTTTCAAATTATAATAATCTATAATTATCATGATTATAATTTCTATGAAACTAATAATACTTTGTCTTATCTCTCATGCCAGGGGACTTCATAAGTTAAGGAGAAATCCCTTATTGGTAGCATGTGGACTCCATGAGGAGCTTTTTTTATGGTTGATTGAGAGGGGTTTTCTTCTTTAGTTGGTTTTTTTTATTTATTTTCTTCCTCCCGACTAGGGATTCAACCACAATATACTTATTTGACTTTTTGTAGGAACTCTAGATAGGTGATCAATGAATTTTTAGCAATCAACTAAAAAAAAAATTGGTAGAGGCTACTAATGAAGGCTAGGATGAGAACTATCTTTTTCTTCTTATCAGGCTGTAAATATTTTAGACCTCTTTGGTAGCTAATAGTTAATATAGTTAAGCTTGAACTCACTACTGAGTTACTTAAAAGAGCTTATTGAGTTTAAGGCGAGGCATGTGTACCATACTCAAACCACACCATACAAAGATGTTGGGCAAGATTAACACATGAGTGTGCATTTTGTATATAGGCAATTTGAGACACAAAAGTCATGACATGCTCAGTAGAGTTTGAGCTTTCGTCAGGGGTTTCAGAGTAGGTAGGTGAAATGCTTAAATGAATTAACTCAACTCTAATGTCTTGCATAAATGGGGATCACATGCAAGGCTTGTACTATGTGGGTTCATTTCTCTACTTTATATCTTGCCTTAGTCTTTAAGGCACTGATCCATTCAAAGAGTTACTCCTACACAACGGGAGACAATTCCTCTCTTAGAAAGTGATAAGGGGAAAGTACCTCACAAGGAGCCTTTGGCAAGATTGATTAAGAATCACTAGTGATATTGGGAATAACCTATAATAGAGGCATTATTGGCCTCCCTATTACATGAATTATACTAATTGTGGAAGGAAAAGTACGATAGTATAGATCATTCTAGTCAAGGTTTAAACTTGCTGAATTATGAAGCTTTTTATGATCATGATGATGGTGGGTGTATTGATTGATGGAGGAACAATCATCAAATAATTATAAATACATCTAAATACTAATGCCCACCATCGAAACCAAAGTCAAGGTCAAGAAAGCAAGGTCCTTCAAATATGCTTATGAAGTTATGCTTTAATTATCTTATAATATGTTGAGCCTTACTTCTAGCTCTAATATGCTATGTTAAATTTTGGTTGATCAACACATCAGGGATTTAGATACAACTTAGATCCTCCAAAATTGCATTAGAGGTATACCCACAAAAGGCCCATTTGATACTAGAGTTAGTAGAGCTAGAGGATTTAAGAAATAAAATATAGATTAATCGTTTCAAATGAGCTAATAAATGTACTTGAAATCCTTTTAGAATGAGCTTGGTAACCATTGCAATAAAACAAAGAGTTATGCAAAACAGTTATGTGAAATTATCGATCATTATTCAATCTTAGAGATGTTATGATAACTGCATGTTGGCTTAGGTTGAAGTTAGGAGTTCTTGGCAAGTGTGTCAAGGTGAATCGATATCCACACTAATACTAATGAGTTGATGCTATCATAGAATGGTTGTGTGACTAATGTGTGATATTAAAAAGATGCTAGATGGATCTAATGTTTCGTTAGATTATTTACTTGTCATTATTTTCTATCACATCCTTTAGTTGAGAAAAAAAAAAGTAATTTATATTTATTTATATAATCCCATATGGTGTTTCATGGAAATGAGATAGCCTTTACTAATGTGCTTGTGGTGCTTACCAATATACGAGATTAGTAGTATTGTTGCTTGGAAATAAGTTTGGAGGTAATATGGTAATCAGATGTCGCTCCCAATTTAAGTTTGGCCTGCATGCCACTTCAACATCAGATTGGTTAGCCCAAATTTTGCATTATTAAGTGGAATGCAATAATTCTTATTGCACTGATGCTCAAATTCTTTTAACATTTGGCCTGGTTTCACAACTACCAGGTGTTCACTGTTAACAATGTCCTTCTCCTCGCTGAGGAGGTGTTCACTGTTAACAAGATTGTCCAATGGGATAAGTAGGGTAAACATGAGTCTATATTACTAATAATTGTTTGATTTTAGCCAACGTAGTTAAATAATAATTCTTATATTTTAAAAAATATAGTATATAAGTCCCTAATGTCAAGTTTGAGTTAACATATGTTACAATGGCATGCTGACTCATAATAAATCATTAATATAATGACATATATAATTTAGGATTAATATTTATTTTAGCTTATGTGATTTTAGCTATGGATATTTTAAGCCTTTATGATTTACTCGTGTCTAAAATAATCCATACATTTTTTAAAACATAGCATATAAGCCCCTCCCGTTAAGTCAGAGTTAACAGACGTTAGAGTATGCTTGCATGACATATTATTGACTTACAATAAACCATTATTATAATGACACATGTAACTTAAATTTAAAAAAAGAAACTAAGACCTCCATCAATGGCAAGACTAGGCATCATCGTGGAAGCGACCACTAGCAACAGCATCGAGCCACTACTACATAGCAGGACATCATACGCACGCAACCTCGATTAGTCCGACGTTAGGCACCTAGTAGTCTCTTGGTCCATCTTCCTCCTCTTAGGCATCTTCATTCCCACTGCCTCCCACTTCGTCCTTTTCTGCACCCTCATCAACTGCACCTATGACATGGTGGTCCAACTTTCCCTCACCTCTGCCTCCGGCCTCTCCTACCTCTGCCTCTCTGCCTTCGTCTGCCGTTATGACCTTCGCTACTTCCTCTTCTTTGACAAGCTGGTCATGGAGAGAGAGTAGGTGCGGGAGGGCTACATTCACCAACTCAACCACTATTTTCACCTGCTCTTCGTCTTCATGATGTTGTGCTTCGTGAGGGAGATAGCTTATAGGATATGGTGGTACTCATCAAGATCGGAGTGAGTGCCATTTGTGGTGGCAAGGAACGCTATGGTGGGTGATGTGGTGGCATGCGTCTTGGAGCTGACGAGTGACATCCGAGTGGAGGCATAAGAGAAGACAAAGTGAGAGGCGGTAGGGACGAAGATGCCTAAGAGGAGGAAGATGGACTAGAAGACCATTGCGTGCTTAATGTTAGACTAGTCGACACACATTCACCTGAGGCAGAATTGGAAGCTTTTGAGCTCATCGTTAGTGCGGGAGAGGTTGTGTACATACGATGCCCTATCAGGCAGCAGCAGCTCGGTGCTACTACTAATGGTCGCTTCCATGATGACATCTCCCGCCATTGATGGAGGTCTCAGTTTTTTTTTAAGCTTAAATTACACGTACCATTATATTAATAGTTTATTGTGAGTCAATATGCTACGTAATCAAACTTTAACATCTATTAACTCATATTTGATGGGAGGAACTTATATGTTATGTTTTTGAAAATATAGATGATATTTTAGATACGAGTAAACCATAAAGACTTAAGAGGTATACGACCAAAACCACAAGGGTTGAAATTAACTTTAATCCTAAATTATACGTGTTATTATATTAATAATTTATTATGAATTAGTATGCTACACAAGCATATTTTATCATTTATTAACTTAGACTTAACGAGGGGTTTATATATTATGTTTTTAAAAATATAGGGGTTATTTTAGAATATAGGTCTACGACTAAACTCACATGATTAAAATGAACCTTAACCTTTAATTATATTCTTGAGTGTGGTTACCCTTCTCTAGCTGTTGATTTATCGATGATAATATTCTGGCTTGGTGGGAAGGTTTGACATTAATGGATGGTTTAAAAAGAGTTATAGAAAACCTAAAGAATATATAAATACGAATGGATGCTATGAATGTAATTAATTTTATTTAAAAAGATTTTACTACTCTCTTTTACGTATGCATGGTATTAGGGACCATTCGAGTTACAATTGTATAGCTGATAACTTTAAACTAATTTTGAGGTAACCGAAAGGTTATCTGGTTCTGGTAGATTTTGGGGAATTTGGCCGATTGGATTTTGCTGATGCAACAGCTAATGGTTGTTTTTGGAGAATCAGGGGGAGTCGGGCCCATAGATTTTGCTGACGTAAAAGCTCACCAAAGGTGACTGAACTTTCCGGTTTTAATCATCAACAATAATAATAATAATAATAATAATAATAATAATAATAATAATAATAATAATAATAATAATAATCTGCTGTTATTATAATCAGGGAGGCAGTCGGGTGTTTCAGAAATACTCCAACGACGTCCCTTATCAGGAGTCGGAGCAGGAATCGGGTACCATACCATACCGGGAGGAGGTGCGATAGCGGAACCATGGCGACCTTTCCTTCCCCGTATGCTGAATTCCACAATATATCTCCTCCTCTCCCTCTTGCTATTATCCCTTTGCCCCCGTCTCTTATAACACCCCATCTCTACTCGGATTTGCTATCCGCTTCAGCGGTTGTCTTATCCAGCCTCCCCTATTCCCCCTATTGCTCTTCCGATCCAAGCCCTAGCCGGCCCCTTCCTCCCATCCGCCCTTGCCATCGGCTCCACAAGGAGATCGCCGTGCGATGGAGAAGCGCTCCATCGCCTCCGCTAGAGGCCGCCCCACTGCCGTCCGGTGGTTCAAACGATGGTGCCTCTCTCTTTCTGATCTTGCAATGCGTTATTGTTTCCGAGTTGATGACGCGGTGTAATAGCAAGTGGATAATTGTAGTCGCTGCTTGGTTAATTTTATCCGATCCATTTGGAAGTTTTGGTAAAGGTTGTTCCTTTCTTGTTGCTTGATTTAGGGTTCCGCAGGATGTGGTTGCTACAGGTGGGAAGTGTCACTTGTTGAAGTGGGTCACAGGTATGGTTCTATTTTTCACTTCATTTGCCTTTTCCATGTTTGGCATGATCTCTATTTCATCTAATGGAGGTTTTAGATATTTCAGCGCAAGAGATTCATTGCTATGATGTGGTTCATGTTAGAAGTTTAATTACCATGATGGGTGTAGTTCGTGAATATGATTTCTATTAAATTCTTTTGATAATTCATTCTTTTGAGGGTGTAGATGTTGAGTCCTTTTTTTACTATGCATAAAGTGGTGTGTAAGTTTTTTTCCTGTACCAATGCGTACTTTCTGGGAATTTCTACCACACAACTGCTGATATTAGTGTGCCTGATTGGAAAAATTCGCAATTTTGACTTCTTTTTAACTTTGTCGAGGTATAGATGTTGAACCCCTGTTGATCAAGTAGAAGTCCATATGAACATGCTCAAGGAATCTGTATGATTGTTAGTTGCTAATTCAGCAGTAAAGCATAACTTAATCATTGATGATAATTATATCAATTAGATAATTGATCCTTCATTGTTTGTTACTAGAGGGAATGTTAAAAGCTCTGGAAGACAAGTCCAAGGATTCAGTTGCTGAAGAGCAAAAACCTGAACCAAGAACAGAGACACTCTACCTCTGCACCTACGAAGGTTGTGGGAAAGCTTTCATCGAGTTTGGAGCTTTAAAGAAACATACACACATTCATGGAGAGAGGCAACATGTTTGTCAATACGAGGGATGTGGGAAGGTAATTGGTTCTCCTTTTTCCCTCTTTTGGTTGTTTTCGTTTTTTTGCTACTTTGTGTACCATAGTATATGTTGGTCAAAGCCCATATTGAAAGAAGAAGGCACCAAAATCAAGGTGCAGTTGAATATTTGATGGAACTTTGTTCTGAATTTATGACATTCCAATTGTATCTGTTCACATTTTCTTTTTTCACATACTTTACAAGCAACATTGTCTCTCTTCTTCGTTTCTTTCTTGTGGTTTCATCGCTGAGGATTGATACCTTCAGTTTAAGATTGTTAGGTGCACTCACTCCAATTATTAAAGCAAGAAGATATGCACCCTACTTTGAGAATTGTGAAAAACAAACTTCTGCGATGCCATCTCTAGATAATCAACACTGTTCCACATATCAGTGATTGTCTTGGTTAATTCAGTAGTTGTCCTATTTTATTGATTATTTGATTGAAGATGACTGAAACTGCACAAAAGTAGCTACTTGAGCCTCCTAAAAATTAATCTTAAATTTTGCAGAAATTTGTAGACAGTTCAAAGTTGAAGAGGCACTATCTGATACATACTGGTGAAAGACAGTTTGTTTGCCCACATGAAGGCTGTGGTAAGGTAATTGTAGTTTACCATGATCTGGTTCATATCACATATGTACTTTTATTTTGTAATTTCATATCATTTTTATATTATTGTAATACTGATATTACTGTGTTAATTTTGTTTTAGAGTAACCTTTTTAAAATAAAATGATTAAAGAAAAGGTATGAAACTGCAGGCCTTCTCATTGGATTTCAACTTGAAGTCGCATATGAAAACACATTCACTGGAGAACTATCATGTTTGTCCTTACCCGGAATGTGGGAAGAAATACACCCATGAAAGCAAGTTAAAATCTCACCTAAAGGCACACCATGAAAAGGTATATCATCCTGTGTATCCTAAAAGTTTATTATCAGTACCTGTTTTTTGCAACATGCTTCTTGCTTTGTTTGGTGAACAAGCCCTGAATTCGCCTGCTAGATGTCTAACCTCCTCATATTACCTACCTTTTTCTGAGCTGTTATGCAAGATCACATCAATCTTGATTAGCAAGGCTGACACCATTAATTGATTCTTTTAATTGATTTGCATTGCTGTTACGTAATGTGTTTTGTTCACGAACATGCAAACTACAAACAAAAAAAAAACAAAACAAAAAGATTATCAAGAATCTCTTATCAATTATTGATATATGACATTATTGTTTGTAAAATTTGGAGTAGTCTCCACTAAGATCTTGGAGAAACTTTGTAAATGGACCATTCTTTGACATAACAACTAAGTTGTAAATTAAGTTGTTTCCACTAAGTCCATCTATTGTTCTTCCGATCTCATCCAAGTTGCACCTCAGTTAGGTTAGTTATCTTCTCTGAAACAGATTCCTTACAACTGAATATGGGAGTATGTACTCTTTCAAAGAGGTTTACCCGTTGACCTTCACTAAAATTTCATATCATATCCCTCTTCCAAAGCATTTAGGCGGTTTATCATATTTTCCATTATTTTTGGTATACATAAAACAACTACAGCAACCTATGTTAAAATTTTCAACTATCATATTTTCCATTATTTTTTTTTGACACTGATTCAAATAACATTTGGAGTGATTTGGTTTTCGTTTCTTTCTTTTTTTTCATGCTGCCTTTTTTTTCCTTCTTTTGTCTAATTGTCAGGAAAATACTCCTGTTATTTTTGGTCTAAAACAAATAAAAGGTTTAAATTGGTGTTGATCAACAATAAATATAGATGGAAATGGAGAACAAAGATATAAGAAATGCTTTCATAAAAGTGCAAACTTTTATGATTGGCTTGTCCAGCCTAATTAATTATAGATTTATGGGATATAACTAATTCTGGTTATTTCCTTACTCCATAGGTTACTACAGTGGAAATGGTGAAGCGCAAGCCAGCCTCGGATAAGCCCCATAAGACTACTAAGTCTGCTGCTACTGCTTATGTTTCTGCCTCTGCTGAGCGTCGTTTTGCTTGTCCATATGAAGGTTGTGGGAAAGCCTACATCCATGAGTATAAACTGAACCTCCATTTGAGAAAGGAGCATCCTGGACACAATCCAGTAGAAAATCGCAAATCTGCTCTTTCTATCGACCAGACCATTGATGAACCTAGTAATCAAGATGCGTACACCACAAAGGGTGGTATTGGCAAGAATTCTAAAAGACGCAAACCCAATCTGACACTGCTGATGCCTCCTGCCAAACTTCCAAAACGAACAAGACCAAACTTGGTACTGCTGGATACAAAGACTGTCAAGAATCACAAGCAAACCAAAGAGATGTACGAGGAAGATAGCCAAGAAACAGAAGAAGATCGAGGCAACATCAAGACGGATGGATGGAGTCACCATGATATGAACGACGATGATGAGATGGAGGCTGTAGAGTGATGTGTATATATTCAATACTTGGCTGGGTGGGCAGATAGATTTTATCTTACTGGTAAGAAAGGAACTTCTGCTAGAAAGTTAAATTTGTATCGGGGATTAATTAGCCATACCTATTTGTTGCTGGATCTACTTTTTGATCGATCCAGAAATTCAATTATCAGTGTTATTACATGCATTTATAATCATAATAAAGCTGAGATATGTCTTGATAACAATTTTATATCTCTACAGTGTCGGAAGGAATCGAGGCACAAGGTTAATATAGCAACGAAGGACGCTGCAACGTCCTGAACAGTTTCTATTCGTTCTGGCAGTATATGTATCATTTTTGTTGGGCATTTTGCAAGAATTTGTCAAAAGATAAGAAGGCAAAGTGTAGCCCAAAAATGATAATAAGATTGAAAATGAGAAGTATTTTACAAATTATTTTTATTATTTTATTTTTTATTAGATTTTGTTTTATCTTATTTTTCTTGCTGGTTTCATTCTGAATCGACGAAAGGACAGACAGACAAAGAGGTTGGGCCGCTGACAAAAAATAAATAGAATAAGGAATTTTTATGATTAAAAAAAGGATAAATAAAGAGAACATAAATGTTAGAAAACACGTGCTTCACACGTCTCAGGATAGTCAGTATGCCAGACGAGCGGCACCACGAATCACCTCCACACGTGCTTCACGTGTGCTCGGCATAGTTACCACGCTACAAGACTACAAGACCACGGATTACTTTCCTACATTCACCAAATGAGCTATACCGTGAATCGTGCACAATCACGTGCAGTTTAGTCCCTTTCCCTCACTCAAAACAAGTGGTACCACGAATCCTTCATTGTTTTATCATATTGGAGAAACCCGAAGAAAAGAAGCTGCGGGGAGGAAGAAAGATGGTCACTATTTTGAAGTACTCGTGTGTAACAACACTCTCGGTTTATTCATAAATCAAAGGCAAAAAGAAATTTGAATTGATTTGGTTTGATGAACGTTTGGACATGTGGTCATAAAATTTTGAAGTCAAAGGATAACTATCATATCATATTGATAAATGATATTAAAGTCAATATAATAATGAGCATGAAGAATTATACTCAGAATGATTCTAAGTTACCTTTAGACAATGATAAAGATGTTAATTCTTTGAATGGATGATATTAGAATACCTTTAATTTAATTTCACATCTGAAATGAAAAAAAAATTAAAATTAATTTATAAAATTTAATGTATTATTATTAATTTAGGCTTAATTATTTTGAGTTGTATGGCAATTGGTCTATCAAGCTAAACATCATATGTAACATAAGGTCTACTAATTCTAACACCTCTAGTTTGGTCACCTATTGGAAGTAAGAAAAAAAAAATTAAATTATTTTTTTAAAAATAGATAAATATATTACTATTAATTTGATGTTAGGATAAAGTAAAAATTAATTTTTGACCTTTTTATTCTCAATGCAATATGAATATTGGATCATTAAATACTTATAACAAAAGATGTCACTTGGGGTGCTTGACCAAGATGACTCAGTTGACTTGCACTATGAGTATTTTGATTTGTCCAATGTGCCTTTGAGGGTCACATGTTCTAACACCCTATTCTAATCCCGCTTATACCTTATATGTATGATTAAAATATAATATTACTTTTCAGTTCTTTTATTGCTATCAAGGAGTATGCAATCTTTAAAATAAAATATATTAATTTACTTTACTAAACAAAATTATAAGGTTCCTCCTATACACAATGATTTTGACACTTACACATAATTATAACCTCTAACCAAAAGAAGAAAAAAATTCTACATAATATGTCCAAAAGTTATATACACTTTTTGACCTAATCTGTGCTAGCATAGGCTCGCATGCTCACTTTTTGACCTAATCAATAGGGTACTAGTATCTTTGTCTATAAAATAGGGTTTATAGTGAGTAATCACTCAATAAGTATAAACCTTTATAATTTTATTTAAGTGAGAATGTATTATATCTTATATATAATATTTTAAAATCATCGACAAAAGATACTTAATGGTAAATCCTTTCATCCTATTACTTCTTTAGTAAGTATAACGCTATAATATAGCATATACAAAATAAAGAGATAAAATTTTAGGTCGAAATAAATTCAGAATGCTTATATGCACATATAGGAAATAGTGAATTCATAAATTTCTACATCTCATATCATAACATATATATACACACTCATTCACCACATGTTATAGTATATACATGCATTACACATCAATTTGAGAATCTCAAATTGGGACACTCATAACTCTATGTACCTATCTTATATTAAAGTCATACCAAAGACTTTAGAATAATAAGAGATTTAAAATATATTAAAAAATTAAATATAAATTTAAAGTTTAAATAACTCAAAAGTAATTGAAAATATCAATTTATAATCTATAAAATTGAAATCCTAAGTATAGCAAGGAAAGATTAAGTTTTTCTTACATAAACCTTCTTTAGAGTTGGGGTTTCCTAACATGCATGAGAAAAGTTAAGAGACTATCTAAAGAATAAGAGAAAGGGTTATGGGTTATTTGATTAGTAAAAGAGGATAATGTTAAAATAAGATAGAGGTGCTTAAGAGGTTACCTTGAGGCCCAGTGTTTAATCCTATTGGACCCTATTTCAAGTTTTTCTTTTCTTTTCTTTTCTTTTCTTCCTTTACTAATATAATTATAAGGTTGTAGCAACTTCAATTGATTATAATTTAGTTTGATAAAGACGATATTTTTGCTCTAAATATATCATTCAATCTTACTTATGTATCTCAACATTTTTAATATAATACTCTTTTTTATTTATAATTTCATTTAGTTTTTCAATACTCCATCCATGCCTACATAGTTATTATCCTATATATATATAGGATAATATATATAGGTAGTTACTTTATATATATATATTAAAACTTAAAATTTTTTACTTTAATCATGATCAAACTCATTCAAGCCTTGACATTCATTTAAGATTGATTAAAATTCAACTACCACTTCTAGCCACTATATGCATACTTATTACCATAACTTAACATTATATTCAAATTTGTTAGCATACTTCTTGATGCGTCGAAGGGCTATGCCTTCGTGCTATAAAATATTCTTAAAGTAGATATTGATGCTTATGCATACTCAATTAAAGTTTTATAGAACATCATGAATAATATATTTTAGGGAGCATGTAGTTTAACTTTAAAAGTAAAAAATATGAGCATCATTTATTATATTTATGAAGCATAGACATCACAAATCATATCACTAAGTGAGGATAATACATACATTTTTTTTTTTATTTTTACTAGCATACTACTTGTAATTTAATGTGTATGAGACTCGGGCACTACAACCCTCCCCTCCTAATAAAAATTTTATCCTCAAAATTTTTTATCTGAATAGCTCTAGATATTTCTCTTACATCCCTTTTTCTCTTTCTTAGGCTACTTCCTCTATTACGTGATTCCTTTGTAACACTTTGACTAAAGCAATCTTCTTATTATAAAGTTTTATCTTATTTTTATCAAAAATTTGTATAACTCATTCCTTCTATGTTAAATCTTTATCTAATTCTATTGATTATTCTTCCAGAATATGAGAAAGATCTGAAATATACTTCTTTAATATTAATACATAGAATACATTATGCACCATTGCTAATGTAAAAGGTAAGGTTAGTCTATAGGCCACATCACTAATTTTATCAATAATTTCATATAGTCCTATATATCGAGGACTTACCTTATCTTTCTTTTCAAATCTCATAACTCTTATTAGTATCACCTTTAAGAATATTTTATCACATATATCAAATTTTAAATATTTTCTCCTATTATCGACATAATATTTCTATATGTATTATGCTGCCTTCATCTTTTAGCGAATCTTTTCTACTATTTCTATTATTTCTCTTACCAAATCTAGCCTTAAATATTTTCTTTCATTCATCTCATCCCAAGGTGACCTACACTTTTTGGTCATATATTGCTTTAAATGATGTCATCTCAATAGTTGTGTGGTAACTACTTTTGTAGGCAAACTTTATCAAATATAAATATTTATTCTATGATCTCTTAAAGTTCATGACATAATCTTTTAACATATCATATAATATTTGAATGATACTTTTTGATTAACCATTTGTTTGAGAATGAAAAAGCAATGCTAAAAATAAACTTTGACCTCGGTGCGTTATGAAAACACCTCTAAAATCTTGATATAAATATAAAGTCTCTGTCTTACACAGTGGACATGGGCACACTAAGGAGTTTAATTATTGTCTAGATATATAATTGAGCAGGAATATATAGCACACATAGGTAGGAAGTGGGCTATCTTAGTCAATATATTCACAAAAACCCAAATTTGATGTCCTTTACTGGTCGTAGGCAACCCTATACAAAATCCGTATCGATCTCTTTCTATTTTCATTAGGATATTTGCAATAGATTTAAGATACCTACTAGTCTATAATGTTCTATTTTGATTTGCTGATATGTGAAATACTTTTTAATAAATTAAATAAAATATCTCTTTATTTTTAGCTTCTCTTTCAGATTCCTATATAATATAGTTGTTTTAAGATATACTGAGTCTAAAGATAAGTGTTTCTATTAAAATTTCTTATTTTAGACCAAGCTCTTCTCATACACATAATTTACCCTAAAATTTAATTATCCCTTCATCAATGTAAAAATCTTTTCATTTCCCTATCTCAATCACAGACTTCAATCGATTCAAAGAAGGGTCCTTGACATGTAACTCTTTAATTTTCTCTAAAATGGTTAGCTATAGTGATAGCATTGTCAATCTTCTAATTAAACATTTAAAGATAATCTTAGATTTAAATTTTTACAGAACTACATGGAGAGGACCTTTAACTATTGATAAGATAGCTAAATTAGTTACGTTTCTACTCGATGTATCAATAACTATATTCACTTTCGGAGGATAATAATTGAATATCATAATCTTTTGTTGTCTCTTATTTAATATTTTTTTAAGTAACAAAATATTTCAAGCTCTTGTGATTAATATATATTTGGCATTTATTTTCATAAAGATAATGTTACTGAATTTTTATGAAAAACACTATTGTTGTCAACTAAAAATCATAGGTTAGATAGTTCTTCTCATAATGTATTAGTTGTCTTAAGGCATAAGTTATAACTTTATAATTCTACATCAAGACATATCCTTGATCATTTCTAGATATATCATTATACACCACGAATCCTCTTAATCCAAATGGAACAATAAGAATTGAAGCTGAAATCAATCTCATTTTCAGTTATTAGAAACTATTTTCACAAGCATCAATCTATTCAAATTTAATATTTTTTCTTATTAATTAGGTGAGAGGTGATGTTATCTTAGATAATTCTTTTACAAAATATCTATAATAACTTGTTATGTCAAGAAATCTCCTCATCTTCGTTATAGTATTCGGCCTTAGCTACTTACTAAGTACTTTCATTTGGGTTGGATCCACTTCGATCTCTTCCTTGAATATATTATGCTTGAAATGCTATCTTCTCTAACCAAAATTCATATTTTTTAAATTTTATATATAATTACTTTTTTCAAGATATTTAAGTAAATATTATGCATGTTCTTTCTTAGAGTGTAAATCTGTTTATATACTCCTTGAATACCCTATTCATTAAGTCCATAAAGAAGGCTAGTGCATTTGTGAAGCCAGATGGCATCACTAAAAATTCAAAAAGCCCATATTTGGTCCTAAAGGCAACCTTAGGAATATTCTCCTTCTTAATTTTTAGTTGATGATATTTTACTCTCAAATCAATTTTGTAAAACATGGATTCACCTTGCAATTGATTATTAATTCTGAGCAATGAGTATTAATTATTAATAGTCACCTTATTCAACTCTCTATAATCTATGCACAATCATATTGTCCAATCTTTTTTATTTACAAATAGGACTAGTACTCCTCATAGGGAAAAACTAAAGTGAATGAACCCTTTCTCAAGGAGCTCCTATAATTGGATCATTAACTTCTTTAGTTTTACTAGAACCATTCTATAATGTGCTTTGAAAATAGGCTCAATACCCGATATTATGTTTATGATAAACTAAATCTCCCTATTTGGTGACAGTCCAAGGAGGTCATTTGGAAATACATGAAGGAATTCACTCACAATTAACACATCTTCTAGCTTAACCTTTGATTCTAGTCTAATGTCAATAACATTTGCTAGATATTCTATGCATCCACCCTCAAAGAGTCTCTATGCTTTCATTATCGAGATAAAATGGGATGTCTTTTCTTCAAAATTAATAAATACAGACTCTGCTAACCCTAGAGTTTGAAGTACTATCCTCTTCTTATTACAGTCAATCAAAATATAATATTTAAAGAACTAGTTCATACCCAATATAACATCAAAGTCATATATTCAATATCAGATATATAACTAGTTCTTTATCGGCTATCTAAATCAGATAAGTTCTCAATCCCTAACTTGAATAAATTATATCATATAATGAAATAACTATGTAATAAATCACATATAGTACTTTAGTTAGTTTGCCTTATTTCTCCATAATAGCTAGTGATATAAAAGAATGTGTGATGCTAGAATCAATTAATGCATGTAAGAAAATATCATAAATAAATATCTTACTTGAAATAACTAACGGGCTAGCTTATGCTTCTGTCTTGATCAGACTTTGTTCAATACTCTTTTATATTCTGATGAGATTATTATACAGATCCTTGCTTAAATGTCTTGACTTTTCACATTGAAAACATAGCCATTTTCCTTCAAGGCATTCTCCCATATGATGCTTCCCACGTTTAGGGCACATGGGTCTTTGTGCTTAAGCTAGCTGAGAAGACTAAGATGTTTGACTCATTCTTTCTTATGTAGAGCATTTGAGTTGTCCTTATTGTTATCCTTGACTTAGGTACAATTTTTATTTGTTACCTAGAATCTATTGTGGAGGCTTATTACCAAAAATATATCCTTCCTTGGCATATCATGGCTGCTAGTCATAAATGTTATGCAAGCCAATCATGTGAGTGATGGTATATGTGACATGATACGTAGTCTTTTTATTTATTATTATAATAATATTTTTTACTTTATATTACTTATTGCATATATATTGTGATGTACATGCATCTGTGAAATGAGAATCAAATCGTGATGAGATCACGATAATGAGACTGATTCACTTTTAAAATAGACTCTAAATAATCCTATTCATAAGTTACTCGAGAGGAACATCGAGATAACCAGATAGACTAGTGTGCTATATACTCGTCTATATGATGGAGGCGGTTGATCTCATAGCTGTTTGTGTGGGGATACTAGGGCTAAAATGCAGGTGCTCATTGGAGAATGAGTTTACTGATTGATCCACTCACGGAATGTTGGATGGTTGTGTTGAATCTCGGATTTTGATGATGAAATCAATTGATGAGTTTGTAATCTAATCCACATTTTGAGTGACATAGGACTAGCTTCAATTAAGGAAAGACAAATTGATTAAAGTAGGAGGAATCAGATGTTGGGCTGGAGTGAACATGTCAGAAGATTTGACACTGGGCGGGAGGATCGATTGACGTGTCGACAGAAGGCTTCGTGTCGTGAATTTGGGCATCGGGCTAAAAGATCAGATATTGTGCTAAGGAGATCGGAAGTTGTGGGAATCAATATGCCGATTGGGCAATATGCCGAAGGAGAGGACGATGTGTCGAAGGATTGGATGAAACGCCGGATGAACCAATGATATGTAGGACAAAGAATTCATGCTTTATAATCATTTATCTAAGATTGAAGTAGTTTATAGGGCTAATTGAGTTAGCTTTTGGTGTAATTATGCTAACTCAATTAGGGACCAATTGGGCCTTAATTGGGACTGATTTAGGCTCATTAGGATGCCCATTCAGTGACCCAAATGTTAGGTCAGGCGGTGGCCCCGCTAGAATAAGAGGTGGAACCGCCTATGAGTTGGAAAACTCAAAAAACCCGATCTCCGAGGCTGTCAGGCAATGGTACCACTAGACTGGGTCATGGTACCGCCCAATAATAGTGTGTCAAGCGGTGGTACTGCCAATTGGGTGGTGGTGATATGGCATATTTTGGGACCCCGGATACACCACCGCTGACGCCACATGCCAAGTCAGAACCATACCAAGAAGTTGTTCCACCTGTCCCATCCCGAGAGCTCGGGGCGGTGTCGTCTGATGCAGCTTCACACGCCCCGAGATGGTGGCT